>NC_057721.1:73214643-73217791 GCF_004010195.1 Chiloscyllium plagiosum | reverse complement strand
AACCCCGCGCCTAACCCCCTGCCCACGGGGACAGTAAACCCCGCGCCCCCCCTGCCCACGGGGTCAGTAAACCCCGCGCCTCCCCCACCCGTTCCCCTCAGTGACCGTTGGCCTCCCCGGTCTCGAGCTGCCGCAGGTTTGAAAGCGCGTCCGTTGATCGGCGGATACACCGGCGCCTTTACCTCCAGCGCCTGGCAGAGCGAGGGAAGGACGATCACCGCCATCAGAAGCAGCAGCATCCTTCGTCGACAAGGTAAGTGCGGGATCATCGCCGCTTCACTTTTCCGTTTGCGATACCCGATTGGATTTTAAATTCCACGGCGTTAAGATCGCTCTCTGACTGCCTTCTAAAAGAAAATCACACCCTTTCTCAGCTCCTGACTCAGTTGATGGTTCCAGTGAAGTGTGAGCGAGGTTTGGTGTTGTGTGCGGTACCTGCACCGCCCTCTCCCATCCCATCCATTCCAAGCCGGTCCCGCCTCAGTCCATTCCCCCTCGACTCCAGGCCGGCTCGGCACCGCCACCTAGCGAAGCCAGCCTCCCTCCCCAATCCCGCCCGGCTTTCCGTCAGACGGCACCGCCATCAGACGCTGCAGTGTCTCAGAACTGGCTGGAGAGCTCGGTGCACTCCAGGTGCAGCGCCACCCGGCTTGGAGGACTAACTGGGAATTGCCTGTAGCGCCACCCCGGCTTGGAGGAGTGACTGGGAATCGCCTGTAGCGCCACCCTGGCTTGGAGGAGTGACTGGGAATCGCCTGCAGCGCCACTCTGGGCTTGGAGGAGTGACTGGGAATTGCCTGTAGCGCCCCCCGATTTGGAGGAGTGACTGGGAATCGCCAGCAGCACCGCCCGGTTTGGAGGAGTGACTGGGAATCGCCTGCAGCGCCGGCCGGCTTGGAGGAGTGACTGTTAATCGCCTGCAGCGCCATCCCCGGGTTGGAGGAATAACTAGGAATCGCATGCAGCGCCACCTCTGGCATGGAGGAGTGACTGGGAATCGCCTGCAGCGCAGCCTGGCTTGGAGGAGTGACTGGGAATCCCTGTAGGGCCACCCCGGCTTGGAAGAGTGTCTGGGAATCGCCTGCAGCGCCACCACCGGCTTGGAGGAGTGACTAAGAATTGCCTGCAGCGCAGCCTGGTTTGGAGGCGTGACTGGGAATCGCCTGCAGCACTACCCCTGGCCTTGGAGGAGTGACTGGGATTTGCCTGCAGCGCTACCCGGCTAGGAGGAGGAGGAGTGACTGGGAACCGCTTGCAGCGTCGCCCTGAACAGATAGTAGTCATGATTTGGAGGTGCCGGTGTTGCACAGGGGTGTACAAAGTTAAAAATCACACAACACCAGATTATAGTCCAACAGATTTAATTGGAAGCACTCTAGCTCGGGAGCTCCGCTCCTTCATCAGAGGAGGAGTGAGTCGGAAATACACAGAGAAAATGTTAAAAATAACATTTCACAACTCAGGATGGCTGCTAGTGACAGTGGTGTTGCGCAAGTCTCAGTGTTAGGAGCACAACTTTTTACTTTAAACATTAATGATGTAGATGAAGGAACTGAGGGCATTTTGGCTAAATTTGTAGATCATGCAAATACAGATAGAGGGTCAGGTAGCTTTGAAGAGGCGGGGAGGCTGCGGAAGGATTTGGACAGGTGAGAAGAGTGGGCAAAGAAGAGGCAAATGGTGTACAATATGAGAAAGTGTGAGATCATGCACTTTGGTCGGAAGAATAGTGGCATGGACTATTTTCTAAATGGGGAGAAAATTCAGAAGTCTGAAGTGCAAAGAGACTTGGGAGTGCTAGTCTAGGATTCTCTTAAGGTGCAGGTTGAGTCAGTATTTAGGAAGGCAAATGCAATGATGGCATTTATTTTGAGATGATTTGAATATAAAAGCAGGGCTAAACTTCTGATGTTCTATTAGGCTCTGGTCAGACCACATTTGGAGTATTGAGTGCAGTTTTGGGCCCCCTATCTCAAGAAGGATATACTGGCACTGGAGCGTGTTCAGAGGAAGTTCACAAGAATGGTCCCAAGAATGAAAAGCTTAATATATGAGGAAAGTTTGAGGACTCTGGGTGTAGACTCAATTGAGTATAGAAGGATGAGGGGAATCTAATTGAAACATATGGCATACTGAATGGCCTGGACAGAGTAGATGTTGGGAACATGTTTTCATTGGTAAGAAAGGTGAGGACCCGAGAGCACAGCCTGATTGTAAAGGAAAGACCTTTCAGAATAGAATTAAGCAGAAACTTCTTCAGCCAGCAAGTATTGAATCTATTGAATTCATTGCCACAGAAGACTGTGGAGGCCAGGTCATTGAGTACATTTAAGTTTGAGAAAGATAGGTTCTTGAGTATCGAGAGGATCAAGGGTTATGATGAGAAAGTGGGAGATTGGGGTTGAAAAACCTATCAGCCATGATTGGATGGCGGAGCAGACTCAAGAAAGAACAAAGAAAATTACAGCACAGGAACAGGCCTTTGGCACTCCAAACCTGTGCCGATCCAGATCCTCTATCTATAATTGCCGCCTATTTTCTCAGGAACTATATCCCTCTGCTCCCTGCCCATTCATGTATCTGTTGATACATCTTAAATGACGCTATCGTGTCTGCCTCTACCACCTCCACTGGCAACGTGTTCCAGGCACACACCACCCTCTGCATAAAGAACTTTCCTTAAACATTTCCCTTCTTACCTTGAATTCGTGACCCCTAATAATTAAGTCCCCCATTCTGGGAAAAAGCTTCTTGCTATCCACCCTCTGTATACCTCTGATAATTTTGTAGACCTCAATCAGGCCCTTCCTCAACCTCTGTCTTTCTAATGAAAATAATCCTAAACGACTCAGTTTTTTTGAGGAAGTAACAAAGAGGATTGATGAGAGCAGAGCGGTAGATGTGATCTATATGGACTTCAGTAAAGCGTTTGACAAGGTTCCCCATGGGAGACTGATTAGCAAGGTTAGATCTCACGGAATACAGGGAGAACTAGCTATTTGGATACAGAACTGTCTCAAACATGGAAGACAGAGGGTGGTGGTGGAGGGCTGTTTTTCAGACTGGAGGCCTGTGACCAGTGGAGTGCCACAAGGATTAGTGCTGGGTCCTCTACCTTTTGTCATTTACATAAATGATTTGGATGCGA
>NC_057721.1:73191139-73214155 GCF_004010195.1 Chiloscyllium plagiosum | reverse complement strand
AGGCTGGTACACTTGCAACATTTCAGAGGCATTTGGATTGGTATATGAATAGGAAGGGTTTGGAGGGATATGGGCCGGGTGCTGGCAGGTGGGACTAGATTGGGTTGGGATATCTGGTTGGCATGGACGGGTTGGACCGAAGGGTCTGTTTCCATGCTGTACATCTCTATGACTCTATGACTCTCTTCATAGCTAACACCCTCCATACCAGGCTACATCCTGGTGAACCTCCTTTGCACCCTCTCCAAAGTATCCACATCCTTTTGGTAACGTGGCGACCTGAACTGTACGCAATATTCCAAATGTGGCCGAACCAAAGTCCTATACAACAGTAACATGACCTGCCAACCCTTGTACTCAGTACTCCGTCTAATGAAGGGATGCATGTCATATGCCTTCTGGATCACTCTATCGACCTGCATTGCCACCTTCAGGGTATATGGACCTGGACTCCCAGATCTCTCTGTCCATCAAATTTCCCCAGGGTTTTTTCATTTACAGTATAGCTTACTCTTGAATTGGATCTTCCAAAATGCATCAGCTAACATTTGGCCGGATTGAACACCATTTGCCATTTCTCTGCCCAACTCTCCAATCTATCTATATTCTGCTGTATTCTCTGCCAGTCCTCTTCACTATCTGCTACTCCACCATTCTTACTGTCATCTGCAAACTTGCTAATCAGACCACCTATACCTTCCTCCATATCATTTATGTATATTACAAACAGCAGTGGTCCTAATCAATGGGCTGAATGGCCTCATTTTTGCTCTTATGTCTTACTGTCTTGTGGTTATAGTCCAACAGGTTTGTTTGAAAGTCCTTCATTAGATTGCTAATGCTGCAGGTACATAGGATACAGAACTTATTAGTTAAAAATATAAAAGTGTCATACAACTGACGCGATGTATTAGACAAACCTAGATGGCTGCTAAATCTTTATCACTTAGTGTGGGGATGCAGGTTTCTATTGATTAATATGTAAATCCCAGAATTTCTTTCAAGTCACAGCACTTTCCCTCTCCCTCACACACACGCATGCACACATGTAGGTGTATGGGGTGAATTTGCATTTGCAGATTTGTATTTGCAGATGCATTGTATTTTGTTCAAAAAGCACACAATCCGTAGGCAATCAGTCAATGTGACATTCTAAAAAAATTCCTACTTTAGAAATTAAACCAGTCTGACTCCAGATTGGGATGCAGGCAGATTCTAACCTCAAACCTTTAATGCATTGTCTGAGCTAAGATGTCACCTTTTTTTATCCACTGATATAACCTTAAGTTATCTCAGGGCTGTGACTTGAAAGAAATTCTGGGATTTACATATTCAATGGAAGAGTGCCTCCCCATTTGAAGTGATTGAAGACTTAACAGCCATCTAGGTTTGTCCTTTACATCACATATGTTGTATAACACTTTGATCTTTTACTAATAAATTCTATGTCCTATGTATCTACCCCATTAGCTACCTGCTGAAGGAGTAGCACTCTGAAAGCTTATACTTTGAAGTAAATCTGTTGGACTATAACCTGGTGTGTGATGTTTTTTAAACTTTGTCTACTCTAGTCCACATCACAGAAATTGTTGGAAAAGCTCAGCAGGTCTGGCAGCATCTGTGAAGAGAAATCAGAGTTAACGTTTCGGATCCAGTGACCTTCAGAGCTGGAGGAGGAGTGCTGAGAATCGTCTGCAGCACCATACCAGTGGGAATTGCACGCAGTGTCTCCGAGTCAGGAGGAGCAGTGACTGGGATTACTTGCAATGTCTTTATTTTTAAATTTCATAATCATATTTATTATGGTCAATAAATGACAAGTGGAAGGATCTCACTTTACCTTCTACTTAGTTACTTCCACAAAATGCAGATCAAGAGTCTCGACCTTCATTCCTGTCAAAAGTACAAAAGATAGCATTCCTAAATTGTAACTGTCTTGGTGCAACACATTATTGAAAATTAACTAGAATCTCTATTGTGTGTTCCTGGAGCTTGTGATGTTGAAATAGCAGGCAAGAAGCTCTCATTCAATCAGGGAAAAGAACTGATTGGGAGAGCCTGCAATGTCACCCCAGGTAGGGAAGAAGAGTTACTGGGATTGCCTACGTGTCACTCAGTGTTGCTGGACTCAAAGGCTCTGAGAAGAAAGACCTACTCAGTCTTTCTTGGTGGCCACCAATGTGCCACAGTCGCAGAGTGCCCACTACACCTGATCCAACCTAAAGCCACCTTACTCAGCATCTGTGTGGAGGCACTGGGCTTCTTAACAAGAAAACACTAAGACTAATTTGATGATAATGATCAGGAGATCCAGATCTTCTAAACTGTCAATGCAGTGTTCTTGAACTTGCAGCTCCACCAAAACTCAAGTGAGAAGAGAGAAGTCTTTAACCACCTGAAAGTCGAGGTGCGACAAATGGTGAGTAGAAAGAACGCAGGATACTAACAATTCATCAATAACCATCGCGTACACAGCTTCTTCAGCTCAATCAAAGACATCTATAGCACAAATACCCAGGGACCTATTCCACTGAGAGTTAAAAATGGAGAGTTGGTCATCAAAGACTGAGAGGCAGTCAACGCCTGCTGGAGACAGCACTTTGAGGACCTCTGCAATCAAGACTTAGCCTTCGGTACAAGTGCTCTCAACACCATCTTGCAACACACTGCCTATAGCCATTTTAGCACACCTTCAACTTGCTACAAGGTCAACACTCAAAAAACACCAAGGCCTTGGGCACTGATGGAATCTCCACAGAAGGGGATAATGCAGAAGGAAGAGAGCATGCCAGGAGATCTCAGTGAGGCCGTAAGTGTAACCATCTTCAAGAAATGAGAGGGATTCCCTCCTGGCTACTACAGGCAAGGTGATCGCAAGATCCTCTTCAACTGTCTTCATCAAGTGACTGAACAGCTCCTTCCTATGTGTCAGTGTGGCTTCTGCCTGTCAGAGGCACAATTGACATGATTTTCAGTGTGCAACAATTCAGGAAAAGTGCAGGAAACGGTATGAACGTCTGTACATGGATTCCTTTGATCTCACAAGGGCCTTTGACTTGGTCAACTGTGAAGAATTGTGGAATATCATCCTCAAATTCAGCTTCCCACAGTCATTTGTCACCATTCTCCACCTGCTTCACGATGACATCCATCAACTGGGTAGAGGAGTGACAGGAATCGCCTGCAGTGCCATCCAACCAGAAAGAGTGACTTTTCATTCATGGGATGTGGTTTTTGCTTGCTTGGCCAGCATTTATTGCCCATCATAATTGCTCTGGACTTCAGCGTTTTGTTCATTTTGAGTCACTGCTGTAAGAAAGTTTGGAGCTCTACATAAATTGTGTATCCATGAGCAGGTTATTCTTTTGCAAATGCTGCTTGATAGCACTATTGACAATGACTTCGATCACTTTAGTTGAACATCAAGAGTAGACTGATTAAGTGGTATTTTGTCAGATCGGATTTGTCCCTTTTTGTGGATAGGGCATAATTTGGTAATGCTGGGTAGATATCTGTAATTTACCTGGACTGGAACGACTTGGCTTGGTTCATAACTAATTCTGGACAACAAGTTTTCATTACTATTACCAGAATGTCATCAGGGCCATAGCCTTTTCTGAACCCAGAGCCTTCAACTGTTTATTCATATCATATGGGGTGAATTGAATTGGTTAGAAGCCTGGCATCTATGATGCTGAGAACTTTGGGGAAGGCCAAGATGGATCATCCTGGCCACTTCAGGCAGAAAATAGAAGCAATTGCTTCCATCTTACCTTTTGCACTGTTGTGATGGGCTCTCTTATCATTGAAGATGCGAGTATTTATGGAGCTTCCTCATCCAGCGAGTTTGCTTAATTGATCAATATCATTTGTGACTGGATGTGACAGGACTGCAGAGCTTAGGTATGATCTGATACTTCAGGGATTGTTTGCACAATCTATTGCATGCTATTTCCATTGTTTAACATGTAAGCAGTTCTGAACTGTAGATGTACAAAGGTGACGACAAATTTTTAAAATCTGCTTGGCATTGCTCCTGGTATGCCCTCCTGTAATGATCCTCTAGCCAGGATTGATCTCCCAAATAGATGGTAATTGTAGAGTAGGGCATGTTATAATGAGGTTTCAGATTGTTATTGAATACAATTCTGCTGCTGCTGGCCCACGTGCCACATGGGTACCTAGTTTTGAGTTGCTAGATCTGTTTGGTATCTGTCCCAATGATATCTTTTCAATGTGAGGCTTTGTCTTCAAAGTATAGCATTACCAAAACTTTAGCACTACCCAACAAGGTAGTGGTGGTGAAGGGCTTTTGCTTGAAATGTCAATTTTCCTGCTTCTCGGATGTTGCCTGACCTGCTGTGCTTTTCCAGCACCACACTCTCGACTGTAGTGCCACGCAGCCAGGGATAGTAAATCTGTATTGTGCAGTGCCCCACTCTGCCCTTAATGGTCAAAATCTGCTATCACAGAGAAAAATGTCTTAAGCAGTACCCAACAAGGAGGATGCATGGACAGTGCCACTTAACGAGAAGAGAGTACCTTCTATGCATTGGCATGCTGTGTTACATGCATTTTCATGCCTCTTGTAAGTATGTCTCTAAACAGAATTTAATTGAAAGAAGTGTGCATTGCATATTTTGTTCTTTTCATCATTTAATTTTTATAGACTACACAAGATATATTCAAATGAGCAAAGCAGTATATGCATCATCGACTTGTATTAATAACTTAGTTACAATTTTGAAGAAAGTACTGGTGTAACTGAATGCTGTACCTGAGTTACCAGAAGGCATTTGATGGTGTGCTGCCTAATGTATTTGCTGTTTGGGTTCGAATCATTTAGTGGTTTAGATTGGGAAACCAACTGTCTTCTATTTATAAGATATTGTCCCTTATTTTGACGGCATGGATGGACACAATTTGTTCCCTATCACTATGGCAGCCAACAGAGAAATGAGCCTCAGAGTGTCAGTTGCATGAATTGTGAAGATAGAACTTTTTTTTCCACTAGATGGTACTGTGCTTTGGTTTCCTACAGCAGTGCACAAATGCAGTAGCTCACTGGTGAAGATTGATATGGAAATTGAATAATGTAATGTCAGAATTGGGGTAGACACCTTAACACCAGAAAGTGGCCACAGAAGGAAGCATACATTTTGAATAAACCTTGAGATATGCGTAAGAATAACCTTAGCATTGTTTAAATAGATTGCAGACATTCTGCTGTATCAGTCTGGAATACAATTCAAATGTTTAACACTTTGAAGTAGTTTGAAAGTTTAAGGCATCCTGACATTTCATTTCTAAGAATTATGGAAGAATAAAAATTTCATTTCCTACTGTGGACTGCAGAGGATACGTGACCACCTAGGACAGAATCAAAAAGTGTGGTGCTGGAAAAGCACAGCCAGTCAGGCAGCATCCAAGGAGCAGGAGAGTCGACGTTTTGTGCATAAGCTCTTCATTGGGAATGGGCGGTGGGGCCAGGGGGCTGAGAGATAAATGGGAGGGAGGTGGGGTTGTGGGGAAGGTAGCTAGGAACGCGATAGGTGGATGAAGATGGTGGAGGATGCTGATAAGTTGGAGTGGAGGGTAGAGCGGATAAGTGGGATGGAAGGTGGACAGGTAGGACAGTTCAAGAGGGTGGTGCTGAGTTGGAGGGTTGGATCTGGGAGAAGGTGGGGGTGAGCTTATCCTAGATCCAATCCCTCCCCCCACATTACTCTAGCTCCAATCTTCCAACTCTGAATGCGTACAAATGCTCCCTTTCCTTGCTCTTACGGTGAGCAGTAATCACCTACCTTCCTCTCACCTCAACCCCTCTGCAGATCTTTTGTGGTGACCAGCAACCCTCTCCACACCACTCCATGGTTGAAGCATCCTCTTGTTTTATTTCTTAAGCATAGGTCACTTAAAAATCTCTCTTAAAAATCTCTACAGGAAGAATAGAGTGTCTTTAGATAGGGTTTGGAAAAGAATTTGTGGGAATAGTTCTGTAGTTCTATGGAGAAGGAACTTCAGTTAAACTAGGACAACTCTCCTTGAGAAAAGAATGTTGAGTGGAGATACTCATGAGGATCTGAACTAAAATCTATTCCCATTGGTTGAAACGTCAAGAGCCAGAGGGGACCAATTTAAGGTAATTTGGCAAAAGAAGCAATGAGAAATTTCTTTTGTGTGCAGTGAATTGTTAGGATTTGAACTGCACTGCCTGAATATGGTAAAGACAAGTTCAATTGAAGCATTCATGAGGGAATTGGATCATTATCTGGAAAGGAAAAGTGTGCAGGCCAATTGACAAAAAGCATACTATTGGGATGAGGTGAATTGCTTCTTCAGGGGACCAGCATGGACACTATGCTGAGGAGCTCCTGGAGAAATGTCCTGGAGCTGAGATGACTGACTACCGACAATTGCAATCACCTTCCTTTGTCTTAGGTATGACTCTGACCAGGTGAGTCCACATTGCTGGGTTTTTTATCTGTGTTGTAGTAATATCAAAGCAGCTGGTTTTGGACGCTGCGAGCTTTCATCCACTAGCCTCACCACAACATCATGGCACTTCTCCAATTCAATTCAAATACAATCCAGAGAATGCTGGAGAAACTCGGCAGATTTGGCAGCAGTGTGGGGAGATAAATGGCATTAAGATTTTGAGTCCGGTATGACTCGTCTTCAGAACTTCAGCAAGTTGGTAGTGTAGGTTTCTGCACAGTTTGTCAAGGATATCAGTCCAGTGACTTGGATGTGGTCAGTTAGCTATTTTGAGACATTCAAAATAAGGAGTTCTATATCAATATAGTCTGGGCAGGGGTCTCAGTCTGGCAATCAAATCATTGGTTTGCAATTGCTGACACTTTTTTTCACTAGGTGGTTCTGTGCTTTGGTTTCCTACAGCAAACACAAATGCAGTACCTCACCGTTGAAGGATGATATGGAAATATTATAATTTAATGTCAGAATTTGGATGGATACATAATTACTAGAAAGTGGATGCAGAAGGAAGCGTGCATTTTGAATAAACCTTGAGGTATGCTCACAGATAACCTTAGCATTGTTTAAATAGAATACAAGCATTGCTACTGTGTCAGTCTGGAGTAGAATTCAAATGTTTAACACTCTGAAGTGGTTTGAAACTATAAGACATCCTGGCATTTCATACTTCAGAATTTTGGATGAATCATAATTTCAGTTACTGCAGAGGATACACACTGCCTCCTAGGACAGTAGGAAATAGACAATAAATGCGGCCTTATTCATTTCATGTTTCAAGAACAAATTTAAAATGTAGTTGAATGAGGTTCAAATTGGTAAAAATCCTTAATGACATACTTTTGACGAGACTTTATGTAGCTTAAGTGAATTTAAATTTGTACTATAAAACTAGTTATTGCTGTTTAATAGCCATAAAGTGCAGGTACTCTTCTAAGTTGAGATTGAAGACGTATTCCTAGTGCACACTTGGGAGCTCGTTCTGCCTCTGATGATTTTAACCTGAGACTGTATGTAAAGGGCAAAGAAACTTAATTTCCACAACTGCTGGCATCTATCTTAATGTAATTATGGATCTACCAAAGATGCATGCAACACTAACTACTAGTGCTAATTGATTAATTATTAAACTAATATGTTACCAATTCTCTTTATCTGGATTGTGTTTGACAATAAATAAGTTTGTTTAAGTTATTGAGAATTCGGGGCATCAGGAATCCCACATGCAAAATAACATGCCTTTCAATCTAGGTAAGCATACCAAAATGTTTGGAACAATAACTTTTTTTTGTACACAGGATGAGGGCATCCTTGGCTGAGCCAGCATTTATTGCCCATCCCAGAGGACAGTTAAGAGTTAACCACATTGCTGTGGTTCTGGAGTCATTTGTAGGCTAAGAATGGCAGTTTCCTTCCCTAAAAGATATGAATGAATTGATGATATTTAGATCTGTTAATATCAGCTCTTGAACAATATTGGATTACTTTCTCATTATTCAGGATCTCTTACTAAATAGAATTACGTTCATGTTTCTGTGTACACAGCCATGTCCTATGCCAAAATATTAAGATTTCTTCAAATATAGGCCTTATTGCTATCCTGAGATAACATTTTTCCCTAAAGATGGTGGTGTATACTATCCTGAGACAATATGCTTCTCTTTGTATTAGTCCCAGAGTACTTAGGGAAGGCTAAATGATAGGACAGCTGATGAACAGTGGCAGATATTTAAGGAGCTTCTCAATTCCTCACAACTAAAATATATCCCAGTGAGAAAGAAAGATGGTATTGGGGATAAAAAACATCCACTGCTAAACAAGGAGGTCAAGGACAATATAAAGTCAAAAAACTAAGGCATACCATATTGCAAAGGTCAGTGGCAGGATGGAAGATTGGGAACCTTTCAGACATAAACAAAGGGATATTTAAAAAATTAATAAAAAGAGCTAAGACAAATTATGAAAGAAAACTAGCACAAAATATCAAAAGAATAGCAAAACCTTCTATTAGACAATTGACAATAGGTGCAGGAGTAGGCCATTCTGCCCTTCGAGCCTGCACCACCATTCAATATGATCATGGCTGATCATCCTTAATCAGTATCTTGTTCCTGCCTTATCTCCATAACCCTTGATTCCACAATCCTTGAGAGCTCTATCCAACTCTTTCTTAAATGAATCCAGAGACTGGGCCTCCACTGCCCTCTGGGGCAGAGCATTCCACACAGCCACCACTCTCTGGGTGAAGAAGTTTCTCCTCATCTCTGTCCTAAATGGTCTACCCCGTATTTTTAAGCTGTGTCCTCTGGTTCGGCACTCACCCATTAGCGGAAACATATTTCCTGCCTCCAGAGTGTCCAATCCTTTAATAAGGATTTAATAATCAAACCCAATGAAGCAAAGGGAGGGAGAGATGCTGAAGAAGCTGGAGGAAAAGGAATAGCAAGCTTGGGGGAAGGAGTCATAGGGTTGAGAATGTTCAAGAGATAGGGAATAGCAAAAGAAGATTTAACCTGAATAAGAATTTTCTGTTTAAGTGTTAGGTTTGCTGATTAATGCAATTCAGCAACAATTGAAGTGATCTGCAAGACGGATTTTGTTTGAGATAGGATTTAGACAACAGAGGTTTGAAAACAAATGGCAAATTGCAGACAGCTTTCAGGGTGGATGGGATGGCCAGAACAATCATTGGATGAGTTGATTCTCCAGGGGACAAAGGCATGGATGAGGTTGCTGTAGAGATGAACAATGTTAAGAGGCAGTCTTCTTGAGAAAGCAAGAGATATGAGATCATAAGTGCAGCCCCTGGTCAAACACAGCACCAGATTCAGTCTGACAGTTGTGAGGGGAACATGAAATCAATGATGAAAGCTTGTGGTTTTGACTACAGTCCTTTTGGCCTCAGAGATAGCTGAATGGAACCGTGTCACATATGACGGTAGGTAACAGACCAGGAGTCTGAGTGTACAGAGGTAGCATAGGGGAGACATGCAAGAGATCAATCTCAATGTTTTCATCACAGATGTGGAAGCATCTGCTGTAGACCCTGTTGAGCTGACATGTTCTTAGGATTTGTCCAGCTTGCTTAATAATAATGCTGTCACTTGATGATGGACACCCAAGCCCCCACCCTGAGGGTATTCTATGCCCTTGCCACCCTCTCCAAGTAGTGTTCAACATGAAGGAGTACTTATTCATCCACTGAGGTGGGTATGGTAAGTATTAATCAGCAGGATGTTTCCTTGCCTGTGTTGATTTGACATGATATCTTAAGACGTCATGGATTTTGAAGTCAATGTTGACGATGTCAAGGACCCTGGGATGTAGACCATCAGGCCCTGGGACTTATCAACCTTCAGACCTAACAGTCTCTCCAACACCAATTCCTGGCAAATATAAATTCCCTTCAGTTCAGGTCCTTCAGCCACTGTTACCTCAGGGAGATTGCTTGTGTCTTCCCCAGTGAACACAGATCTGAAGTACCAATTCAATTCTTCTGCCATTTCTTTGTTCCCTGTAATATATTCCCGTTTCTGTCTTCAAGGGCCCAATTTTAGTCGTAACCATTTTTTTGCCTTTCACATACCTAAAAAAACTTTTACTATCCTCCTTTATATTATTGGCCAGTTTACCTTCTTACCTCATTTTGGATAAAATAGAAGTGGAGCGGATGCTTCTACTTATGGGGCATTCTTAGACGAGAGGTCTTGGTCTTAGCAAATCTTAAAACAGAGTTAAGAAGAAACTACTTCTCCCCAAAGCGTTGTGAATCTGTGGAATTCGCTATCCCAAAGTGTGGTGGATGTTGGGACAGTGAGTAAATTTGGGGAGGAATTAGACAGATTTTTAATTGGTAATGGGTTGAAGAGAAATGGCAATAAGGCAAAAAAATGGGATGAGGAGCATATCAACTATGATTGACTGGTGGAACAGTCTCTATGGACTGGATGGCCTAATTCTGCTCCTACATCTTATCTTATGCAGTGATTCTAGAAATAATGGATGCATTGGTGGTCATCTTCCAGGATTCTATAAACTCTGGAAGAGACCTTGCAGATTGGAGGGGAGACCAATAAGCCCAACATTGGTAGTTGGGCAAATTCTCGAATCCTTTATCAAGGACTTTATAATGGAGAGTTCAGAAAGCAATGACAGAATCAGACAGAGTCAGCATGGATTTATGAAGGGAAATCATAATTGACAAATCCGTTGGAATTCTAGGAAGATGTAATTAGTAGAGTTGACAAGGGGGAAAAGTGTTTGACAGAGTTCTGCATAAGAGATTATTGTGCACGATTAAAGTGCTTGGGATTGAGGAAAGTGTATTGAGATAGATAGAAAACTGTTTGGCAGAGAGGGAACAAAAAGTAGGAATTAGTGGGTCCTTTTCAAATTGATGAGGATGTTGAGGTTCTTCAGCATGATCTGGACAGGTTGGGTGAGTGGGAACATCAATGGCAGATGCAGTATAATTTGGATAAACGTGAGGTTATTCACTTCGGAAGCAAAAACATTAAGGCAGATTACTACCTGAACGGGTGTAAACTGGAAGAGGAGAGTGTGAAGCGGGACCTGGGTGTCCCGCTGAAAGTAAGCATGCAGGTGCAGCAGGCGGTAAAGAAGGCAAATGATATGTTGGCCTTCATTGGGAGAGATTTCAAGTGCAAGAGAAGAGATGTGTTGCAGTTATACAGAGTTTTGGTGAGGCCATACCTAGAATATTGTGTGCAGTTTTGGTCTCCTTTTCTGAGGACGAATGCTTTTGCTCTCGAAGGTTTACTAGGCTGATTCCAGGGATGGCAGGACTGATGTATGAGGAGAGATTGACTAGATTAGTATTTTTGCTGGAGTTCAGAGAAGTGAGGGGGGAATCTCATAGAGACTTACAAAATTCTAACAGGACTAGACAGGGTAGATGTAAGGAAAATGTTCCTGAAGGCGGATGCATCCAGAATTAGGGGTCACACTCGGTGGACTATTTAGGACGGAGATGAGGAGACATTTCTTCACCCAAAGAGTGGTGAGCCTGTGGGTTTCATCAGGAAGTAGTTGATGTCAAAACATTGAATGTTTCTGGAGACGGCTAGATATAGCACTTGGGGCAAATGGGATCAAAGGTTATGGGGAGGAAGCATGATTAGGCTATTGAGTTGGACAATCAGCCGTGATCGTGATGAATGGTGGAGCAGGCTCGAAGGGCCGAATGGCTTCTTCCTGCTCTTATCTTGTATCTTTCTTCGCTGTACATACTACTTGTTGTTATGATAGTTCTGTACATGTTTATTTGCAAGTGTTTGATTCTCTCCTGATATAATATTCATGCTGCACTGTTACAGATTTGCTCAACTATAACGGGTCAATATTAGGCTACAAAAGGATTCAAAACATCCCTCAGTTATAATTTTAGCCTCAATTAAATTTTGATAATTGCTCACACATTCTCATTAATGCTTTTATTACCATGACAAGAATAAACCAGGAGAAAATTGATTTCTGTACTTTTTGAATCATTCTTGTTGGTCTGTCTTTAAAGTTTCAGACTAATAAAAATGTAGTATTATGTAGCAACCTTCATAAACTGTGCATTGTTTATTGTAAAGAAAACATCAAAATACTTACAGTCATTGTATTTGAAAATTCAAATTAAAAGTGAAATTTAACACAATTACATCTAAACAAAAACCGTGTGAAGAGTTTGAAAAATATTCAGTGCCCTTATTTGCCACCATTAACCAGTTCATTAGATGAGTTTGTTTACATTTTCTGTAACTAATACTGCAACTTCTTACTTACAATCCGATCTGAATATGATAAAGGTTGTTCATATAGCGCACATCACCAGTGTTACTAAGAATACACCTGCTTGATATGCTTCAATCATCATCCTGAACGATCTCTAAACTGAAAACTAGTCCCATTTTAAAGTGATCCAATGTAGTTAACTTATTCCATTGTTTTCATCCTCGGAATCAGAAACTGCTAAGTTGTAAGCTTTGGAATTTCCACACCACATCTGCCAATATTTTGAGGTGTAAAAACATAAATGGAGAACCAACTTTCACATCTCGTCCTTTTTAGATTTTGGAAGGCAGAATAGATTTTTAAATTTTGAATCCAGTGCTATCTGTAGCCAAGTGAGATTATTGCATTCTTTAAGGTGGTGTAGGGAAGAAGTTATTGAACTGAACAACATTGGTCTTCAGCTGAGACAAACCAAATAAATAGCACAAGTAAATAAAACTACAGAACAGGAACTGTAGATCTCTCCTCCCAATATTTGATTTGATTTGATTTTTTATTGCCACATGTGCTAAGATGCAGTGAAAAGCATTATTTTGCATGCTAACCAGACAAATCGCACCTTACATTAGTACATTATGGTTATAGAACAGAATATAGAATGTAGTGTGACAGCTGCAGAGAATGTACAGAGAAAGATCAACTCTAATAAATGAGAGCTGAAAATGTGTTGCTGGAAAAGCGCAGCAGTTCAGGCAGCATCCAAGGAACAGGAGAATCGACGTTTCGGGCATAAGCCCTTCAGGAATGAGGAAAGTGTGTCCAGCAGGCAAAGATAAAAGGTAGGGAGGAAGGACTTGGGAGAGGGGCGTTGGAATTGCGATAGGTGGAGGGAGGTCAAGGTGAGGGTGATAGGCGCTTTTCCAGCAACACATTTTCAGCTCTGATCTCCAGCATCTGCAGTCCTCACTTTCTCCTCTAATAAATGAGAGGTCTGTTCATATGTCTGATAACAGAGAAGAAGTTATTCTTAAAGCTGTTGGTACGTATTTTCAAACTTTTGTATATTCTGCCAAATGAAAGAGGGTGGTAGAGAGTATAACCAGGATGTGATGGGTCTTTGATTGTGTTGGCTGCTTTCCTGAGGCAATGGAAAGTGTAGACAGAGTTAATGGAAGGAAGGCTGGTGCTCATTATGGACTGGGCTATGTTCACAACTCTCTGTAATTTCTTGCAATCTTTGGCAGAGCAGTTGCCATACCAAGCTATGATGCTTCTGGATAGGAGCTTTCTATGGTGCGTCCATAAAAATTGGTCATAGTTATTGTGGACATGCCGAATTTCCTTAGCCTTCTGAGGAAGTAGAGACATTGATGTGTTTTCTTGACTGTAGTGTCGATGTGGGTAGAGCAGGATAAACCATTATTGATATTTACTGTAGGAACATGAAGCTCTCGACTACCTCCACTCGTGGCCTTTGATACAAACGGGGGCGTGCCCTTCACTGTGTTTTTGAAGTCGATGGCCAGCACCTCTATTTTGCTACATTGAGGGAGAGATTGTTGTCTTTTCACTATGTCACTAAGCTGCCTATCTCCTTCCTGTACTCTGTCTTGTTGTTTGAGATCCAACCCCCGGTGCTGAAATTTGTAAATAGAGTTGAGAGTCGAATTTGGCCACGCAGTTGTGAATCTAAGAGGAAAATAGTAAGGGGCTGAGTATGAAGCCTTGTGTTGGAAGATTATTGTGGAAAGAGGTGTTGTCGTCTCTCCTTACGATTGTGATCTGCAGGTCAGCAAGTTGAGGATCCAGCTGCGGAGGGGGAGCAGAGTCTTAGATTTTGGAGTTTAGAGATGTATTTTGTTGGAATGATGGTGTTGAAGGCAGAGCTAAAGTCAATAAATAAGAGTCTGATGTAGGCATCCTTATTGTCCAGATGTTCCAGAGATAGTGGAGGGCTAGGGAGATGGTATCTGCCATGGACCTATTGTGACAAATTGCAGTGGTTCAAGACATTCTGGGAGGCTGTAGTTGATGTCTGCCATTACTGATCTCTCGAAGCACTTCATATTGATGGATATCAGAGCCACCGGGTGTTAGTCATTAAGGCATGTTGCCTGATTTTTCTTTGGCACTGAGGTGATAGAAGCATGTGGAACCTTACATCGTAGTAAGGACAGGTTAAAAATGTCTGCAAATACTCCACCAGCTGATCTGTACAGGATCTGAGTGTACGGCTGGAGACTCCAATGCACCAGTTGTTCACTCTCAAGAAGGCCAATCTGATGTCTGCCGCAGTGACTGTCGGTACAGTTGCACCCAGGACTGTAGGGGCATGTGACATCATTTCACTGACCTCCTGTTCAAAATAAGTATGGAATGCATTAGGCTCAAAGGAGTAATGCCCTTTTGTCAGTGATTCTACTTGACTTCGCTTTGTAGCCCATTATATCGTGTAAGCCTTGCCATCGTTGACGTGTGTTTGTATAGTTTGTCTAGAACTTTAGTCTCATATTGTCTCTTGGTGTCCCTGATGGCTTTGTGAAGATCAGTAGCTTGATTACAAACACAAAATATGCAGATTTTACAAACCTTGAAGAAAAATATAAAATTTTTGTCATATTCAGCAGACTACAGAATCTTCTGTTAATGGTACTGACTTGCTGAATATGTCCACTATTTTCTGTTTTAAGCACAAAAACCTATTTGCTCAGCTGTGGTCAGGATTAAAGATTTCTTGAATTTGCCAAATGTAGCAACCGTTGGTACTACTAGGTTGTATTTTCGAAGGACTGATGTAACAGTGATCATGGATCTGCAGGCACTGAACAGATCCCATCGAGTTGAGATATCCTGTAGCAGAGATTCTGTTCATGACCATTTTGAAGCTTGATAAATTTTAATTCTGCAGTATTAGCTGGTTCCACTTACCATCTGCATGACCTGTGGCAGGTTGTGATCCTCCAAAATAGTCTTTTTTGTCACCTTGGGACCCATAAGTCAAAGAAAGTCTCAAGGGGTTGTAAATCTGGACCCCGAGAGGGGCCTCTCGGTTCCGCAGCTCGGTCTCTTTTAGCAAGTTTTAACAATTTATTGCAACGCTGGGCAAAAGCTATAGAGTCATTGAGATGTACAGCATGGAAACAGACCCTTCGGTCCAACCCGTCCATGCCGACCAGATATCCCAACCCAATTTAGTCCCACCTGCCAGCACCTGGCCCATTTCCCTCCAAACCCTTCCCTTTCAAATACCCATCCAAATGCCTCTTAAATGTTGCAATTGGACCAGCCTCCACCACATCCTCTGGCAGCTCATTCCATACACGTACCACCCTCTGCGTGAAAATGTTGCCCCTTAGGTCTCTTTTATATCTTTCCCCTCTCACCCTAAACCTATGCCCTCTAGTTCTGGACTCCCCAACCCCAGGGAAAATACTCTGCCTATTTATCCTATCCATGCCCCTCAATTTTGTAAACCTCTATAAGGTCACCCCTCAGCCTCCGACGCTCCAGAGAAAACAGCCACAACCTGTTCAGCCTCTCGCTGTAGCTCAGATCCTCCAATCCTGGCAACATCCTTGTAAATCTTTTCTGAACCCTTTCAAGTTTCACAACATCTTTCCGATAGGAAGGAGACCAGAATTGCTGACAATATTCCAACAGTGGCCTAACCAATGTCCTGTACAGCTGCAACATGACCTCCCAACTCCTGTACTCAATACTCTGACCAGTAAAGGAAAGCATACCAAACTAACTGTACCTCTTATGCTCGCATCCAAATCATTTATGTAAATGACAAAAGGTAGAGGACCCAGCACTAATCCTTGTGGCACTCCACTGGTCACAGGCCTCCAGTCTGAAAAACAGCCCTCCACCACCACCCTCTGTCTTCCATGTTTGAGACAGTTCTGTATCCAACGCAGGGGTTAAGCACTGCTGTACACCCTGTAACAGCTGCGCACAATGTTAAAACACAGACAACTTTTATAGGTCTCTTAACAAACAGAACAGCCTTAATTGCAAAATTAATCCAATAAAATGAAATGATATGACAAATAGACATAAAATTAAGCCAATGATATTTCCTGGGAACTGACTTGTTTTGTGCTTCTTTATCTCTGTGACACCTGATTTCCAAGGTCAATTTGGGATACTTTAATCATGTCATTTCTTACTTAGTTAATTCATACTATGAACAGGGCATTGTTTACTAATCTCTTTCAATTAGTTCAGGAATGCAGTTTTCAAGAGAGTCAGATGCCATTGCTCCTAGAAGCCATTTTATTATGTTATTTTATGTTACTTGCACTAAGAAGCTATTTTGTAGTTAGTAAAAGCATGCATTAAATGGTTGCTCCTGACAACAGCCTAAATCCAGATTTTAGATCCTCATGATTATGTAAGAAGAAGAAGATGAGCTTGTCAACAATTTGAATCTCTCCACTACTTGGCAACATTTTTTTGGAACTTTTGAACTTGACATCGTTTGGCTCGACTAAGGACCATTGCATGACATGTGTTAATAGGGCAAAATATTGGTTGCTGTTATCACTATATATTGTTAGTACAAATTTTTGTTGCTGCTCATTTTTGACATTGAAATGTTCACAAATGATCGCTCAATTTGCTGGAAGAATGTCTAAAAACATCAATTACAAATATAATGAAACCAAGATAGTCATGATTGCTTGCATATACCTCTTAATCATCAGCCAAGTATGCAGGTGACACTTGTATATGAGCTTGATCAGAAACTAATCTCCAAGTGAAAGATGATGCGTTCTCTGCAGCATTTGTCAAAATGGTCTTTTCAGTGAACAGCTGGAAACCTAAGATCCTAAACCAACTGGATGGAGTTTAATGTAGGGAAGTGAATGTCTGGAATTCTCTACGCCAGAGGATTATGGAGGCTAGATCATGGTAAGTAGTGGAGGTAATTAGATTTTTAAATATTGAATTGAGGGCTTTAATAAACTTGTGCAGACCAACCATAATTTTATTGATTGGTTGGGCAGGCTTGAGGGGCCAAATGGCCTCCTCCCACTCTTGACATTTCTTATATAGTTTTTTGTTATATAGATCATCTGATGTTTCTGCTGGAAAGCAGGGTAAATGAATCTCTTCTGCCCATAACACTTTTTATATAATATTAATGGGTCGAAGTAGATACCTAATCACTTGAAATAGCATGGGCTATGTTCTCACACCTTGTCTGATTATTTGGGTTGCAGCAGTCTTGAATTTATGAAATATTACTCTGTCAAAAGAAATAGGTTTGATTATTGACTGTAGCGGAAGAACTGCTAGAAAAGTGTTTTGCAAAGTGATGGCATGTTTAATATGCAGGTGGCTCAGTAGACTACTTGCACTTCTGTAACATGATACTAAATAGAGGAGTAACCACCTTTTATCCAATCCAATTAAATAAATTTCTGTTCACAAATCCTTAATTTCTAGAGTTTGTGGCATAATGTTTATCTTGTCATTTTTTTTTCCCCAGTTCTGTTTAAATATTTGTCCACATTATCCACATGGTACCAACAGATCAGTGAAATTATACAAATCATTAAAGGTATGAAATAACTCAACAAAGGCTGGTACCACATTACCAAGTCATCCTTTTTTTACACATGCATAGTACATGACACTGGCCCAGCTGGCTCAGAATTGGGTCTTAGAGTAAACAGAACCCCGACACTTCATTTTATATTTGTCAGCCAGGACTCCCTTCGTGGACGAGGTTAATAACCCCAATCAGGGACCTCATTACAAGGTGTGATTTTGTTCTTGTTTTCAACTTTTATTTTTTATTTACAGCTCTGTCTTTATTCAGTCGTAGCATTCTTCCATTTGAATCAGAAGCTTGTGCTCAGTCACATTCCAGAAACTTGAATAAATGGATCAGAATCATTTAGTCAGCAGTGAAGACCTCAGCATAAGCTTCTTGCTTTCACATCTCCTATCCCGTTCAGTCTCTCTGGTGTACTGGCTGCAGTCTCCCCTTTGACCCTATACTTCCTAACCCAGCTGCTCAGTCAGAAATAGAAGCTGTGAGGAAAGGGAGGTGTGGGGTGAAGTGGTAAGAGGAGCTGTTCATTTAAAAAGCAGTGTTCCTAAGCAGTTCTACTGACTAAGAGCAGCTCTAAATAAATCCCTGTAAAAATGGAAATTAGGTGAATTTCCTACATGATAGGTCTGACTGGGTTCTTTTGGAGCTCACTTAGGTACATTGTGACTTATGAATTTGAGCTTAAATCAGATTTACAGAGTTTGCAGCACTTTTATGAACCTCCCCAGTGTTCACTACAATTGGAATAGCGAGTTCTGAGCCAACATCTATGCTAACATTTCTTTGAAACTTTGTGGGAGTTCTGCACTATTAGAGGTGCCATAATTTGGATGAGATGTTAACGATGCATTTCAGTTGCATGTAAAATATCTGACCTTTCAAATGTATATAAAATATCCCTGCGTGTTATTTAGAGAAGAATCTGTGTCCAGTCATTGGTTATGCAAAAGCAAATATCTGAAACAAATGATCTAGTCAGTTTTTTACTTGTGCTTGTGTTTTGCAAATTAACTGCTGTTTCCTACACCACAATCCTGGATACTACAAAGTCTATGGGTATTGACAACATTTCAGCAATAGTATTGAAGATGCATGCTTCAGAATTTACCACTACCCTAGCCAAGCTGTTTCAATGCAGTAACAACTCTTGAGCATCTCTTCAAGTATTGAAGCAGTCCATGTCCAAATTCAGAAAGACCTGGATAATATCCAGGCTTATGCTGAAAAGTGGTTAGCAACATTCGCATTACACAAATGCCAGGCAATAACTATGTCCAACTAACCACCAGCCTTTGACATTCACTGGTGTTACCGTCACTGAATCTTCCTGTGTTAATATCCTGGGAGTTACCATGAACCAGAAACTAAACTGGATTAACCATTTAAATACAATGGCTACAACAGCAGGTCAGAGGCTAGGAGTATTGCAGCAAGCAACTCATCTCATGACTCCCCAAAGCCTGTCCACCATTTACACGGCACAAATCAGAATGTGATGAAATACTCCACACTTGCCTGGATGATTGCAGCTCCAAGAACACACAAGAAGCTTGCGATCAACCAAGACAAAGTAGCTCACTTGATTGGCACAACATCTACAAACATCCACTTGCTCCACCATCGACGCTATGTAGCTGCAATGTGTACAATCTGCAAGATGCACTGCAGAAATTTAGAAAACATCCTTAAACCTATAACCACTTCCATCTAGAAGGACAAGCACAGCAGATGCATGGGAACACCTGAAAGTTTTCCTCCAAGCCATTCAACATCTTGACTCGGACATCACCATTTCTTCAGTGAGTTTTCATATTCTAAGAAGGATGAGGTCAAAAATATTAAATTGCAAGAACTTTATTAAGGGGTTATTCACTCAGCAGGCAGAAAGATTAGGTGAAGCAGTTTCCTGCGTGAAATGACAGTGAGGTCATCATGATGTGATGTGATTGGACTCTTAAAGTGACTATTTACCATACATACCAGATGCACAACATACTTCTCCTTTTACATGAGAGGTTCCTACAGTGAAACATTCACTGTACAATCATATTTACAATCATATATAAAACGTCAGAAAGTAAGAAGTTCTGGAGAACCCTTATTTTTATATAGCTGTGGGAGCACCTCAAATGTCTGTTTATTTTTCTTGTTGGCTTTAACCTCTGGTGTTTTAGATGTACTAAGAACATGATTTGTCATTGTGTTTTCCTGAGACAACTCAATGTTTGGAAGTTCACAAAATGTCATGGTATTCTACACTAAGGTATGGTCTTCCTTACATGTGCCACTTACTATTCTATCTTCAGGTAAATCTAGGTCTCTTATTCGGTGCAGCTATTGTGGATCATTGATTAACTTTGTTTTTGGCATGTTTATTCTGGCTGCCAAGAGTTGATCTGCATGTCTTCTCCTTACCAAATTGCCTCTTGTCTGTATGCTGTGAGAGACTGGTTTAGTCTGTGCTCCAGGGATGGCTGGTACCCATGTCTTGTCAGTGATATAATTCGTCAACAACACTTCTTGACCTTTTTGAAACATGCGGCATCTGGCTTTGTTCTCCTATTTGAAAACCTTATTCTGTTGTTTCCTGTCAACAGTGTCTTTAGTCATGGGTGCGTTCAGCAAATGAAATGGCATGTGCAACTGATGCTTCACAATGTCCAGTGTGTTGGATGGCACTGTGGCTCAGTGGTTAACAGTGATCCCTCACAGTGCCAGGGACCTGGGTTTGATTCCAGCTTTGGATGACAGACTGTGGAGTTCGCACATTCTCCTTGTATCTGTGTGGGTTTCCTCCAGCTGCTCTGGTTTCCTCCCACTGTCCAGAGATGTACAGGTTAGGTGGATTGGCCATGTTAAATTGTCCATAGAGTCCAGGGATGTGTAGCTTCGGTGGATTAACTATGGGAAATGCAGGGTTACAGGGATAGGGAAGGGATTGGTTTAGATGGGATGCTCTGAGGGTCGGTGCAGACTCAGTGGACCGAATGGCCTGCTTCCACACTGTCGGGTTCTGTGATTTTACAATGTTAATAAAATTGGCTTAATCTTTTAGATAGTGATCCTTATTACCCTTAAGGAGATTTCATTGTGTGAACAAACCTTTGTGCCAAAGGATTTTTGGTTGTGTGATAAGGAGCTGATTGGGTATGTTTAAATCCACTCTGCTTTAGATAGTCCGTAAACTCTTTGAAAAAAATTGTGAACGGTTGTTACAAGCAAGATGTTCAAATTTTGTCTAATGCCAAAAATTATTTCTTGAGTTTCTTTTTCTATCTGTGCATAGTTTGTTTCTGCTTTGCTTAACGATCTTGATACAAAAGCTCTGTGCTTCCCTTCACCATTGGGTAATATGTGAGAAATGAATGCTTCCACTCCTTAGTGTGATGTACAATGGTAACTTGGTCATGATTTCTAACTTTAATAAAGTCTCGTTGACTTGTGTAAAAGCTGGTTCACATTGATCTTCTTGTTTTGGCACAATAAATTTTGCAAAGGCTTAACAATGGTTGCAAGGTTTGGAAGAAACCTGCCAAAGTAATTTAGCAAGACCAAAAATTATCACAGTTAATTTATATTTTTAGGTGCTGGTGTCTCAGTTATGGCTTTTACTTTTGAAGGAGACTTGGATAGTCTCTTAGCATCAATGTCATGGCCTAAATAGTCAATGGGAGATTTTAAAAAAATTCACTTTATTCTTTACTCACGTTAAGCCATAATCTTCAAGTCCCTGCAGAGTAGAATCTAAATTATGGAGATGCTGGTTTTCATTTCACCCATGACAAAAAGACCATAAGATATAGGAGCAGAAATTAGGCCATTCAGTCCACTGAGTCTATGCTGCTATTCAGTCATGGCTGATAAGTTTCTCAACCCCATTCTCATGCTTTCTCCCTATAAACCTTGATCCCCTTGATACTCAGGAACCTATCTATCTCAGTCTTAAATATACTCAATGACCTGGCCTCCACAGCCTTCTGTGGCAATGAATTCCACAGATTCACCACTCTCTGGCTGAAAAAGTTTCTCCTTATCTCCATTCTAAAAGGTCTTTCCATTACTCTAAGGCTATGTCCTCTGGTCCTAGTCTCTCCGATCAATGGAAACATCTTTCCAACATCTACTCTGTCCAGGCCATTCAATATTCTATATCTTTCAATTAAATACCTCCTCATCCTTCTAAACTGCATTGAGTATAAACCCAGAGTCTTCAAACGTTCTTCATATGTTAAAATTTTCATTCCTGGGACCACTCCCTTGAGCCTCCTCTGAACACGCTCTAGGGGCAGTATATCCTTCCTGAGATATGAGGCTCAAAACTGCACACAATACTCCAAATGTCATCTGACCTGAGCCTAATAGAGCCTCAGAAGTACACTCCTGCTTTTATATTCAAATCCTCTCAAAATAAATGCCATCATTGCATTTGCCTTCCTAACTACTGGCTCAACCTGCAACTTTACCTTGAGAGAATCCTGGAGTAACACTCCCAAGTCTCTTTGCGTTTCAGACTTCTGAATTTTCTCTTCATTTAGAAAATAGTCCATGCCTCTATTCTTCCTACCAAAGTGCATGATCTCACACTTCTCCATGTTGTACTCCATCTGCCACTTCTTTGCCCACTCTCCTAACCTGTCCAAATCCTTCTGCAGCCTCCCTGCCTCCACAATACAACTTGTCCCTCTACCTTTCTTTGTATCAACTGCAAATTAAACCAAATGTCATCAGTTCTCTCATCGAGATCGTTAATATATAAAGTGAAAAATTGTGGTCCCAACACTGAGCCTTGCGGAACACCACTTGCCACCAGCTACCATCCTGAGAAGGACTCTTCTATCCCTACTGTCTGCTTTCTGCTAGACAGCCAAGCATCTATCCATGCTAGCACCTTGCCTCTGACAGCAATGGGCCCTTACCTTACTCAGTAGCCTCCGGTGTGGCACCTTGACAAAAACCTTCTTGAAGTCTAGGTAGATAACATCCATTGGCTCTCCTTGGTATAGGTAAAAACAATGACTGCAGATGCTGGAAACCAGATTCTGGATTAGTAGTGCTGGAAGTTCAGCAGTTCAGGCAGCATCCAAGGAGCTTCGAAATCGACGTTTCGGGCAAAAGCCCTTCATCAGGAATAAAAGCAGTGAGCCTGAAGCGTGGAGAGATAAGCTAGAGGAGGGTGGGGGTGGGGAGAAAGTAGCATAGAGTACAATGGGTGA
>NC_057721.1:73155912-73186897 GCF_004010195.1 Chiloscyllium plagiosum | reverse complement strand
AAACTTCCAGCTCAGCACTGTCCCCATGACTTGTCCGGACTTGTCCTACCTGCCTATCTCCTTTTCCACCTATCCACTCCACCCTCTCCTCCCTGGCCTATCACCTTCATCCCCTCCCCCACTCACCCATTGTACTCTACGCTACTTTCTCCCCACCCTCCTCTAGCTTATCTCTCCACGCTTCAGGCTCACTGCCTTTATTCCTGATGAAGGGCTTTTGCCCAAAACGTCGATTTCGAAGCTCCTTGGATGCTGCCTGAACTGCTGTGCTCTTCCAGAATCCAGAATCTCCCTGGTATAACCTACTTGTTACTTCCTCAAAGAACTTTTGCCCAAAACGTCGATTTCGAAGCTCCTTGGATGCTGCCTGAACTGCTGTGCTCTTCCAGAATCCAGAATCTCCCTGGTATAACCTACTTGTTACTTCCTCAAAGAATTCAAGCAGATTTGTTCCTGTGATGAAACCATGCTGACTTTGCCCTATTTTACCATACACTTCCAAATAATCAGAAATCTCATCCATCACATTGGATTCCAGAATCTTACCCACAACCGAGGTTAGGCTAACCGGTCTGTAATTTTCCGTCTTTTGCCTTATTCCCTTTTTTTAACAGGCATGTCACATTATCAATTTTCCAGCTAATTTTTCCTCTGGGACCCTCCCTGATTGTAGCGATTTCTGTCTAGGTAATGACTCATTCCAATCCACTTAAAATCTGATCCATAGGATGTTAGAATAATGCAGGTATAGATGTGATTTCAAATGGAAGCCTTTTGTATTTGAATAGTCCTTGACATGTTACAATTACAAGCACTTCTTTGATTCAGAATCTTCATTCTTGCCTCAGATCAATTTTACTGAAAAGCTGACCTGCAGCTAGTCCAGCAAATAGGTCAACAATTAAAGGCAAAGGATACTGCTCAACACACAGTACAGAATTAATAGTGACCTTAAAATCACTACACGTGTGCAATGATCCATATTTTCTCATCACTCATACAATAGGTGTGGTCCAATCACTCACATTTATGGATTTAAGGAAAGCCCCCAGTCGAGACCAGCCTAATTCTGCCTTGACCCTTGGTCTGATTGCATTAATGTTTAAGGACAAGTTTTAAAGCTATAGACTTTCTCAGATTACAGCGGGATCGAGATCAGATGGGCCAATGAGCTGAGAAGTGGCAGATGGAGTTTAATTTAGATAAATGCGAGGTGCTGCATTTTGGGAAACCAAATATTATACATTTAATGGTAAGGTCCTAGGGAATGTTGTTGAACAAAAGCACCTTGGAGTGCAAGTTCATAGCTCCTTGAAAGTGGAGTCACAGATAGATAGGATAGTGAAGAAGATGATATGCTTTCCTTTATTGGTCAGAGTATTGATTTCAGGAGTTGGGAGGTCATGTTGCAGCTATACAGGACATTGGTTAGGCCACTTTTGGAATTTTACGTGCAATTCTGGTCTCCTTCCTATCGGAAGGATGTTGTGAAACTTGAAAGGGGTCAGAAAAGATTTACAAGGATGTTGTCAGGGTTGGAGGATTTGAGATATAGGGAGAGGCTGAATAGGCTGGGGCTGTTTTCATTGGAGCGTCAGAGGCTGAGGGGTGACCTTTTGATGTTTATAAAATCATGAGAGGCATGATTGCCTAATAGGATAAATAGGCAAAGTCTTTTCCCTGGGGTCGGGGAGTCCAGAACTCGAGGGCATAGGTTTAGGTTGAGTGGGGAAAGATATAAAAGAGACCTAGGGGGCAACTTTTTCACGCAGAGGGTGGTATATGTATGGAATGAGCTGCCAGAGGAAGTGGTGGAGTCTAGTACAATTGCAACATTTAAGAGGCATCTGGATGGGGATATGAATAGGAAGAGTTTACAGGGATATGGGCCGGGTGCTGGCAGGTGGGATTAGATTGGATTGGGATATCCAGTCGGCATGGACAAGTTGGACCGAAGGGTCTGTTTCCGTTCTGTACATCTCTATGACTCTATACGACACTGATCGAGCCTTGTAATATTTTTATCCTTGAGTTTTCAATTTCATAGAGATCTTATCAATGCTACCCAGATCCCCTTTGAAAGCAATGGCCTGTTTCTTTAGAATTTGTGATAAATCAAGTGATTTACCTCAGCCCAGTTGAGTTTGATTTAATTCCCACCATGTACTTCCCAATAAATTTGGAAGGTTTTCTTTGACAAATCTTCAGACTGACTGTATAACTGAACATTCACATTTATACAACTCCTTAAGGCATTACTTCACCGTGTGTATGTTGTTAGTACAATTTTTGTGAGTCGCAACGCCATGTGACTCAGCTATTTCTGATGTATACGTATTGATGAAACCGTCGCTCAGGTGTTCACCTCCATTCTTACTGGTTCGTCATTCAGTAAGGGAGTGACCTAGTACTGCATGGTGTCACCAGCAATGGCCAATATGTTTAATAATAGCTTCTCTTCAAACTATGAATCTGGGCTTTTCTCATGCTCTTTTTGTACTGAATAGATTTTCTTTCTACCCTTTGCTTCCTGTACTTTTACTGTATGTTGTTCATATATCATCGTCAAAAACACCCATTCAGTGTGAATATTTTTTCCTGCAGTTTCTGAATACAGTTTCTTTATATCAACAATTTTCAGTTGCGTGACCAGCTTTTCATCACTGATGACAGTTTTGATTGATGCTTATCTCTCACGTGTCATTTTGTGAACTGTCTCAGCCACCATTTTGAAAGCTCTTGATGCTCAAGCTTAACTGTTGAGCTTCCTTGACCGCTTGTTTCACCAAACATTTTCACTGCTTTCTTTAATTGTGGGTTCCTTTCCATCAATCATCTCTTATGTATTACTTCGTACCTTAACCCATTCACCCATCTGTCTCTTATAGCATCATTTAAGTTGTCTCTGAATTTGCAGCATTCTTCTAACTTCTTTAAAATTGCAATGAATTGGGAGATAGATTCACCATCATGCTGGTTATGTTTGTGGAATCTGAACCTTTCAGCAATCACCAATGGTTTTCGTGTAAAATGATTATGTAGAATGCTGTCTCACAGCGCCAGAGACCCGGGTTCAATTCCCGACTCAGGCGACTGACCGTGTGGAGTTTGCACGTTCTCCCCGTGTCTGCGTGGGTTTCCTCCGGGTGCTCCGGTTTCCTCCCACAGTCCAAAGATGTGCAGGTTAGGTGAATTGGCCATGCTAAATTGCCCTTAGTGTTAGGTAATAAGGGGTAAATGTAGGGGTATGGGTGGGTTGCGCTTCGGCGGGTCGGTGTGGACTTGTTGGGCCGAAGGGCCTGTTTCCACACTGTAAGTAATCTAATCTAATCTAATTCCTACTATTTCTTCATACGTTTTGGAATCCAGCTCCACTGGCTGTACCAGGCTTCTCAGGAGGCTAAAAGATTTTCATCCATAATAGTGAGGAACACAAGGACCACTATATCTGTTTCAATTTTGTTAGCTTGAAGAAAATAATGGAATCTCTGTGTGTATTAGTTACAGCTTTTCTTTTCATCAGAGAGCCAAAGTTTCCCATATATTTTTTAAATGGCAAGGGCCTTTGTAGCATAGTGTACCTCAAAAATGTCAACATTATCTTGCTTTTCAGGTTTTAAAAAAGATATTCCTGAAGTTACCTTTTTCTTTCCTAAGACTACAGCAGTAACTGAAAACATTTCCTCTGTAGAGGGCATTCGTTAGTCAGTGTTCTTTCAGAATGCAGCACATAGGGAGCACTGTTTGCCTCTTCCCTGAGGTGAAGTCCTTTTGTTTTTATTCCTTACTGACTGTACCTGCTTCAATGCAGCAAAGGGGACTTTTGATTTCTTATTGAAGTGCCTCCAAGATTTACCATGAGAACCACAAGGGTGATGCAATGGCTGAGTGGTGTTCCCACTGGATCATTAATCAAATTAATGTTCTAGGAACCTGAGTTTGAATCCTGCCATGGCAGATAGTGGAATTGAATTCAATTTAAAAATAATCCGGAATTAAGAATCTAATGATGACCATGAAACCATTGTTGGAAAAATCTATCTGATTGACTAAAATCCTTTAGGGTCCTTTCTTGGTCTACAGTACATGTGATTCCAGATCCACATCAATGTAATTGATCCTTAACTGCGTCCAAGCAATTAAGGTTGAGCAATAAATGCTGGACTTGTCAATGAAACCCACATCCATGAATGGGTAAACAAAACACTTTTATTTCAATGAATCAGTGGATTGACCCAGTGGATCTTTAAGCAGTTTTAATTCCTATCATCAGGTTTTCTTCTTGTGTTACGTTCCAAGAAGGACCAGGAGACCAAAGTAGGAACTTTGATAAGGAGCGGTTCACTTTGCAGGTAGCAAGGTTTTTCTAAACAGTTTCCCACCCAAAGTGCCAATGACATCATGTGGGAATTTAAAGGGACAATTCCCTCTCTAATGACATTGTGGGTCAATGCCTTGACTCAGCGGTTCAAAAAGGCAACTCGCCACCATCTTCTTGGTAACTAGGGATGGAAAATAAATGCTGACCCAGCCAGCAGTGCCCATGTCCCATGAGTGAATAAAAGAAATACATAATTTCCCATAAAGAACTTGTTCTTAATCCATGAAAAGGTAATTTGTAAATATATGTTCATTTTTTTCTTCTGAGCTGTTCCTTTTTTCAGAGATGACACCCTTACCTACCCATCATCTATCCTGACATCTAACACGAATGCCAACTCCTCAGCTACTTAATATCGTGTTATTAGATTAGATTCCCTGCAGTGTGGAAGCAGGCCCTTCAGCCCAATAGGTCCACACCAACCCTCCGAAGAGTAACACACCCAGACCCATTTCCTTCTGACTAATGCAGCTAACACTACGAGCAATTTAGCGTGGCCAATTCACCTGACCTGCACATCTTTGGACTGTGGGAGGAAACTGGAGCACCCGGAGGAACCCCATGCCGATACAGGGAGAATGTGCAAACTTCACACAGACAGTCACCCAAGGCTAGAATCAAACCTGGGACGCTGATGCTGTGAGGCAGCAGTGCTAACCACTGAGCCACTGTGCCACCCATCTAGGTGCTGCATGTGTGATGTTATTTCATATCTACATTCTTTAGTATTAAGTTTTTTTGACTTTTTTTCTCACAAATGCTACGTAACCTACACAATTTTTCTGTTAGGAAACAATGATCATTTTAATCTAGCAACATTATTTTGAAATACAATTAACACACATTGAAAATGAGTGACCAAAACATTAATGGTATCACAAGCTAAGGAAAATTACAATTACAACCACTATTTATAGAAAAGGTAGTCACCATAGTCCAAGAGGTTGCTCTCTCATTAGAGAGAGAGAGAGAGAGAGAGACAGTTGGTGGTGAGTTTAACCTGCGGGACCCCAGGCTATATGTGAGAGGCAAGGTCATTCTGTATTGCAAACCAGCTGTCCAGCCAACTGAGCTAAGCAATCCCAGCTATTTATATAACACCTTGAACGTATTACCAAGCCCCAGGTGCATCACAGACATGTTAGCGTGATGTTTAACACCAAGCTGCATCTGTCAAATGTCATTTTTCAAAGCTATTTGAAAGAGATGATTTTTAAAGGGAGAAAGAGATGTTGAAAGGCCTAGAAGGTCAGAGCTGCTGAAAGCATGGCCACCAATGTTGATCAACTAAAATGGGGGAAGGTAAAGAGTCTAGAAGTAGAATAGAGCACATATGTCAGAGGGCTGATTGGACTGAAGAACATTAGAGATATGAAGGACAAAGTAGGCATGGAATAATTGGAAAACTGGGATCAGAACTTTAAAATCCAAGAACCAATATATGCTGACAAGCGCAGGAGTGGTGGTGAGTGGAATTTGATGTAATTATGGAGACAGACAGCCCTTGAGAAAGTGAGGGCTGCAGATGCTGGAGATCAGAGTTGAAAAGCACTGCAGGTCAAGCAGCATCCAAGGAGCAGGGGAGTCAGGCATAAACCTTCTCCAGGAATGTGGAGGAGGGGTTAAGTAAGGGGGCTGAGATAAATAGGAGGGTGGGGATAAGGTAGCTGTGAAGGTGATAGGTAGATACAGGTGGGGGGGATGATGGTGATAGGTTGGAGGGGCAGGTGGAGTGGATAGGTGTGAAGGAAGATGGACAGGTAAGACAGTTCAAAAGGGTGCTGCTGAGTTGGGGGGTTGGATCTGGGATGAGGTGGGGAGAGGGGAGATTAGGAAACTAGTGAAGTCAATTTTGATGCCGTGTTATTGGAGGGTCCAAAGGCAGAAGATGAGGCATTCTTCCTCCAGTGGTGTGGTGGCTTGGATTTGTCCTTGGCAGAGTGAGAGGAGGAGTTGAAGTCATTGACCACAGGGCAGTGGGGTTGTTTGGTGCATATGCCCCAGAGATGTTCCCTGAAACATTCTGTGAGTTGGCATCCTGTCCCCCAATGTAGAGGAGACCACATCGAGACCAAACGGACACAGTAGATGAGGTGTTTGGAAGTGCAGGAAAATCTCTGCCAGATGTGAAAAGACCCTCTGGTGTCTTGGATGGAGGTGAGGGGGGAGGTGTGGGCGCAGGTGTGGTGGGGGGGGGGCGCGGTGCGTGGACCTAACGAGGGAGACGTGGAAACAGCGGATCTCCGGATACAGTGCATTATCCTCCGCCATTTCTGCCACCAACAATCAGATCTCACCACTGGAGATATATATTCCCTCCCTACCCCTATCTGCGTTCCTCAGAGAGCATTCCCTCTGTGACTCCCTTGTTAGGTCCTTCTTTGCTAAGGGGATTGAGTTTAAAAGCAGGGAGATTATGTTGCAGCTGTATGGGGTGCTGGAGGGGCCACTCCAAGAGTACTGCGTGCAGTGTTGGTCTCCTTACTTGAGAAAAGATGTACTGACACTAGAGGGAGTGCAGAGGAAGTTCACAAGGTTGATTCTGGAGTTGAGGGGGTTGGCTTATGAGGAGAGACTCAGTAGACTGGGATTATAATCATTAGAATTTAGAAGAATGAGGAGGGATCAAATAGAAACATAAAATTATGAAGGGAAAAGATAAGATAGAAGTAGAGAGGATTTTCCATTGGCGGTTGAAATGAGGACAGGGTGGCGTAACCTCAAAATTAGGGGGAGCAGATTTAGGACTGAATTGAGGAAATTCTTTACCCAGAGGGTTTTGAATCTATGGAATTCCCTGCCCAGTGAAGTAATTGAGGTTTCCTTATTGAATGTTTTTAAAGCTAAGATAGATAATTTTTTGACCAGTAAAGAAATGAACTGTTATTGTGAGAGGGCGGGTAAGTGGAGCTGAGGCCATGAAAAAAATCAGCCATAATCTTATTGAATAGTGGAGCATAATCAAAGGGGCAGACAGCCTACTTCTGCTCATGGTTCTTCTGTTCTTTGTAGCAAAGATCAAAGACAATGGCTTCAGTCTACCAATGGTTTAACTGCTCATCAAGTAGTGGATGTCAGACAGGTATTTCGATAATTTAGCAACAGTTGAAGAGCAAGGATCAGTGCTGGGACCTCTATTATTTGTATTATATGTAAAAATTATTTGGCCGAAAATGTTGGGTGTCTAACTAGTAAATTTGCAGGGAACATGAAAATGGTGGAGTCGTGGATAGAAAGGAAAATTGTCAAAAGCTACAACATGATGTAGATCTGTTGGAAAGATGGGAGTAGAAATGGCAGATGGAATTTAATTGAGACAAGTGTGAGGTGATGCATTTTGGGATTTCAAATGCAAGAGGAAAGTATATAGTAAATGGCATGATCCTAACACAAGAATTAAAGGCAAATGTAATAAGCAGTGAAATTAACACAAATTATACAGAAGACAGTAATTAAACAGATGATTAATATTAAACACAGGCTATACATATAAGAAGCTAAATGGCAGTTATAGTAACAAAAACTGTAATCAGGCATCCTACCCTTTGGGGTTCCCTGCACTGTCATCACCTGCCTTTCCCTCCCTGCTAGCCAGGTTGGAAAATTTGTGGTCTTGGGAGTTTCAGCTCACACTGAGAAAATATAATTTTAAAATGCTGAGGTTCTTGCTGTTGGTTCTCTTAGTTCATGTCTGGAAGGTCTTATTCAGATAGCACTTGGTTGGCATCCTCCCTCTCAGATGTCCTTGGTTGCGATGATGCTCTTGGTTTATCTTCCTGAATTAGCTTATCTGTTCGGCATCTGTGGTTCTTGGTTTGAAGCTGCTTGTTGAGGCTAGAGTCTGTGGGAAAGCTGTTTCTGCAGAAGCTTGGTGTTGAAAAGGATCTCTCCCTCTGGTCAGATCAGGGCTGACAATTATCCAGCCTCTGTGCCCCATTATCTCCTCTCAAATCTATGTTTTGGTGTTCCCTTTGAGGTCAGTTTCCTGATGGTTAAGAGTATGTGTGAATGTATTTTGATTTTAGATGTGATTTGGAGGCGTTAGACTGAGTTGGACATGGTTAAAAATCACACGACACCAGGTTATAGTCCAACAGGTTTATTTGAAAGTTTTTTCAAATTATTATCTGGTTTTGTACTGTTTAGATGATAGGGATTTTTGCTCAATCCTACAACCCTCAACAATCACCTTTATCATCTCCTTGAAATATTCAATCAAGTTAGTAAGACGTGACCTGCTCTGCACAAAGCCATGCTGATTGTCCCCATTTAGGCCATGCTTTTCCAAATGCTCATAACTCCTATCCCTAAGAATTCTCTCCAATAGCTTCCCAACAACTAATGTGAGTCTCATCGGTGTATAGTTTCCTGGATTATTCTGCTTCCCTTCTTGAATAGAGGAACAACATTAGCTACTAGCCAGACCTCCGGTACTTATCCAGTGGCTAGCGAAGATACAAAGATCTCAGTCAAGGCACCAGCAATCTCCTCTCTTGCCTCTTTCAATAACTTGGGGGTAAATACCAACGGATCCTGAGGACTTATCCACCTTCCAGAGACCCAAAACCACTTTTTTCTTGATCTTAAAATGCTATAGTGTATTAGCATGTTCCACACAAACCTCACGATCCTCCGTATCCTTCTCCTGGGTAAATCCTGATGTAATGTATTCATTTGGGATTTCACACACATCCTTTGCCTCCAGCACAAGTTCTTTCCATTATCCTTGAGTGGTCCTATCTTCTCCCTAGTTATCCTCTTTTTTTAATGTATCTACAGAAATGCCTCTTTAACCCTACTTGCCAAGGTCATTTCATGCCCCCTTCTTCCTCTCCTAACCCCCTGTCTGAGTTCTTCCCTGCTTTCTTTATTTTCCTCATAGGCCCTGTTTGATTTTAGCTTCTTAAACCTGACGTGTTTATTTTTTCCTTTTGCCTAAATTCATAACCTCCCTCATTATCCAAGGGTCCCTTACCTTGCCATCCTTGTCCTTTCTCCATATTGGAACATGCCGGTCTTAAACCTCCACGAACAAGTCTTTAAACAATTCCCACATGTCAAATGTGGACTTATCTGATAACATCTCTTCCCAGTTAACAAACCCTAGCTCCTGCCTAGTATAGGTGTAATTTGCCCTTTGTCAGTTTAGTACCTTGGAACAAGGTCCTGACTTATTCTTATTCATAGCTATCTTAAAACTTAAGGAGTTGCGATCACTGAATCCAAAATACTGTTCCACTAAAAGGTCTGTCACCTGACCAGGCTCATTAGCCAGTACAAGTTCCAGTTTGGAGCAGGAAAGTCAATGTATCAGGCATAAGTCCTTCATCGTGAATTTATTCCCAATGAAGAGCTTATGCCCAAAACATCAACTGTCCTGCTCCTCGGATGCTGCCTGATGTGCTGTGCTTTTCCAGCACCACACTTTTCAACTCAGTTCTCCGGGAATCTGCAGTCCTCACTTTCTCCAAGTTCCAGTATGGCCTCTCCTGGAGTTGGACTGTCCAAATACTCTAAAGAAACCCTCTTGGATGCACTTAACCAATTCTGCCCCATCTAAGCCTCTTGCTCTAAGGATCAATGTTGGAGACATTAAAGTCACCCACTATGACAACTCTACTGACCTATTTGTTCCTCAATATCTCAATGGCTCCATAGTATAATTGTATCAGGGTGATTGCACCCATCTTATTTGAGCTCGATCCATGTTGCCTCAGTGGATGAGCCTTCCAGTATGTCCTTTCTGAGTGCAGATATAACATTCTCCCTGATTAATAATGTAACTCCACACCTCTTCAACCTTCCTGTCTATTCTGTCTAAAACAATGAAACCGTGGAACATTGAGCAGCCAGTCCTGTCTGTTTCTCAACTGTAATGGCCACAATATCATATTCCCATGTAGCGATCTGGGCTCTCAGCACATATGATGTTTAGATTAGATTTAGATTACTTACAGTGTGGAAACAGGCCCTTCAGCCCAACAAGTCCACACCGACCCGCCAAAGCGTAATCCACCCGGACCCAATCCCCTACACCTAACACTACGGGCTACTTAGCATGGCCAATTCACCTAACCTGCACATTTTTGGATTGTGGGAGGAAACCGGAGCACCCGGAGGAAACCCACGCAGACACGGGGAGAATGTGCAAACTCCACACAGAGAGTCACCTGAGGCGGGAATTGAACCTGGGTCTCTGGCGCTGTGAGGCAGCGGTGCTAACCACTGTGCCGCCCACTAATGCCTTACCTTGGTGGGCAGCATAGTGGCACAGTGGTTAGCACTGCTGCCTCACAACGCCAGAATCTTAGCTTGCTCGCCTGCAGTACCGTATTCTGCCACGATGTCCGAGTATTCATGCTGTAAGTAAAGTATAACAGTGATGTGTATTCCTCCCGCATTTCTATTACTTATTGTGTGTTTTTACATTAATTTGCGAAGGTACATTGATGCTTTTACATAGATTTTTTTTAAGGGATGTTGATGTCTTGAAGCTTCATTTGGTCAAGGTTTACTGTGGTTATTTGTACCTCTTAATTGTCTGGAATATTGGATCAACCGGCACACTCCTGGTTCCATAAATGCTGGTTAATAAAATGTTTGTTGTATATAAAATTATAAATGGCATGCATAATGTAGTTAGTCAGAGTCCAAGGTGGAAATTTCAAATACTAAGGGCTTAGGTTTAAGGTGAGATGGGAAGATTTTAAATGAGATATGTGAGGCAAGTCTCTTACACTTAGGGCGTTAGGTGCCTGGAATGCATTACTGTGGTGGGGGGGGGGGGGAGTGAGGGGGTGGTAGAAGCAGATTCAAAAGCAACTTTTTGGTGTGAGCGAGACTGGGTTTTATCAATGTACAAGCTATTATGTTATCAAGACTAAGTATTTAAATGAAAAATATGAGAAGGCCAAGGATAGGTTATTGGGCATGCCAGAGGTATGTGAAAGGGAGCAGGAAGAGAAGCCATTCCAGTTGACAATCCTCATTATTCATGTTGTTCAGCAGGCGTATGTATGTTGTATGGAAGGCCCAACTGAGTTAATTATAGTTCTCTATGTACAGACTCCAAATTATCATGGCATACTATTCATATTCTTTTATATGCAGAATTTGTTACTATCCTGGTATAATAATAAACAAGCCTTACTTTCTATGTTTCTATATACATAGATCCACTTGTTATTTTGGGATCGTATTTATTTTTCCGTACACAGGCTTTGTTGTTGATTCGACATAATATCTTGCGTTTATTTTTTAACAGCTTTGCAAGAAGAGACAATAAAAACTGCAAGATAAAAGAAATGCATTTACTCAATGTCTTTTATAAATATCAGTATTTTTTATTACAGGCCAATTGCCTGTTCATCTTTACATTTGTAGAAATGATGCACTTCACCTTGTTTCACATCCTCGATTGTCATGCTCTCTCATGGTGGCTAGGATATTTTAGTTCACAGTCTGGATAGAAAAATCACTGGATTCATAACTTACTATGTCAACAGCATTAAAGCTAATAACTTATCAAAAAAAAATTCAATCTTTCTAGTCGATAACATTGCAGGAAAGAAAATTGCTTGAAGAGCTGAGGGGGAAACTATTGCCAAGTACAGAGTTGGAATAAATCAGAAGAACAATGATGCTTTTGCTGTCTTAGGCACTACCTGCTCTCATTTATTATTAGATCAATGGAATTTCAATCAGCTTCCAACGTTGTGTTTAGTGATGTTGAGTGAGAATTTATTTTCTTGAACATCCTGGATATGGTGGAGGTGGGGTGTACTGCAAGGAAGCCTGAGGTGTGGGTGTGTAAGGTGGTGGGAGATCTGCAGGATAATCCATCTCATAGTCATAACTGTAAGGCGGAGGAGGAGGAGGGACTGAAAAGAAAGATTGAGAACAAAATAAATGAACAGAGGTGACAGCCAACAGTATTTACAAATAATAACTGGAATATTAAAAAAAGTCTACTCTGAAACATTGTCTACAGCAAAACAAATGATGTAATAAATCATTCGACAGCATACACCTACACACAGCAATATATTTTACTAATGATACCCAGTAAAATTATAAAATTATCCACTCGAATTGAGTAACTGGGACATTTTTGTAACTCAGGAATGCAAGAAAAATACACTTTTGTTGTTGGTTATTTCACAGCTATCCAGCAAAATAAATTAATGGATTATAGAAAAGTTACTTAGATGCTAATCAAAAGCTTTGCTTATTTTTATGCTCACACTATCCCCTGAGGTTCTGCCACACAAATACTTTATTTAGTCAGTCATTTTCATATTTATTCATTCTAACTTATTAATGGGGCTGTTTTCCCTGGAGCATTGGAGGTTGAGGGGTGACCTTACAGAGGTTTATACAATCATGAGGGGCATAGATGGGGTAAATAGACAAGGTCTTTTCCCTAGGGTGGGAGAGGCCAGAATGAGAGGGCCTACATTTAGGGTGAGAGGGGAAAGAATTAAAAGGGACCTAAGGGGTAACTATTTCATGCAAAGAATGATGCATGTATGGAATGAGCTGCCGGATGAAATAGTGGAGGCTCGTATAATTATAACATTTAAAATGCATCTGCATCGGTATATGAACAGGAAGGGTTTACAGGGATATGGGCCAATGAATAGGAAGACTTTAGAGGGAAATAGGAATAGATTAATTTAGGATATCTGGTCAGCATGAACGAGTTGGACCAAATGGTCTGTTTCCGTGTTGTACATGTCTACAAAAGACGTTGTGGTTGTGTCGGTGTTGGATTGGGGTGGACAAAGTTAAAAACCACACATCACAGGTTGTAGTCCAATAGGTTTATTTGGAAGTACTAGCTTTCAGAGTGCTGCTCCTTTATCAGGTAGCTGGGGAGCAGGATCATAAGACACAGAATTTAAAGCAAAAGATCAAGTGTCATGCAACTGATACGATATATTGAACAAACCTAGATTGCTGTTAAGTCTTTTATCTTTTAGAATGGATTGCAGGTCCCAGTTGAAGCCTTCCTCAACCTTGGGTTCATGTCACAGTACAGGTGACCCCACTACACTATACACTCTCTCACCCACATACATACACACACAGTCTTACATACACACTCAAGCAGACCCTCAGTCATACACAAATTCTCTCTCAGACACAGACATACACCTCTCATACTCATACCCACGTACACACCCTCTCATTGGCTTATACTCCGTTACACTCATGCACACACTCTACCATGCACGCACACATGCAAACACACACTTTCACATACACACAGTTACGCACTGACTTGCACACACTCCCACTCCCACACATACTCTCTCCCTCTCTCTCTCTCCCTCACATTGCACACACATATACACACGCATGTAAGTATGGGGTGAGTTTGCATATGCAGAATTATATTTGCAGATACATTCTATTTTGTTCAAAAAGCACACAATCTACAGGCAGTCAATCCATGTGACATTTTATAAACTGCTACTTTGGAAATAGAACCAGTCTGACTTAAGATTGAGATACAGACAGACTTTAACCTCACACCTTTAGTGCATTATCTGAGATGAGATGCTACCTTTTATTATAAAACCTTATCTCGAGAATGTGACTCGAAAGAAGTTCTGGATTTACATGTCAATGAACTAAAACCTGCAACCCATTCTAAAAGATTAAAGACTTACTTAGAGTCACAGAGATATACAACATGGAAACAGACCATTCGGTCCAACTCATCCATGCTGACCAGATATCCTAAATTAATCTAATCCTATTAGCCAGGACTTGGCTCATATCCCTCTAAACCCTTCCTATTCATATACTCATCTAGACTTAACAGCAATCTAGGTTTGTTCAATATATTGATAAATTGCATAACATTGTGATCTTTTGCTCTAAGTTATGTGTCTTATGATCCTGCTCCACATCTACCTGATGAAGGAACAGCACTCCGAAAGCTAGTGCTTCAAAATAAATCTGTTGGACCATAACCCGGTGTTGTGTGATTTCTAAATAAGATGAGAGCCCATGATGTCAGGGGCAAGGTAGTGGCATGGATAAATGATTGGCTGACTGGCAGAAGGTGGACAGTAAGGATAAAGGGGTACTTTTCAGGATGGCAGCCGATGACTAGTGGAGTTCTGCAGTGTTCTGTGTTGGGATCACAACTATTCATGTTATATGTTAACAATCTAGATCAATTGATTGGTAAGAATATCAAGGGTTACAGGGAGAAGGCAGTTGAATGGGGTTAAACATATCAGCCATGATTGAATGGTGGAGTAGACTTTAGGATCTGAAATGCCAAATTCTACTCCTTTATCTAATGGTCTTACATGTGTCTGATGACTGATCCATGCAGACCAACAATACAGGAGGTCACTGGGATTAAAAACAGTCACAAGGAAGTCTGGAGAGTTTGGTGGCTGTGGGAATGGAGTTATGGAAGAGGGTTAGAAAAGTTAGAGTGAGGGCTCAAAAGGGTGGCATCATTCTAAGGCTGGGGGGTGGAGGGGTGCTTCTGATTGACACTAGAAATATCCCGTCTTCCTGCTTAACAGCAACTTGCACTGTCAAAACTGCCAGGCTGTTTGCCTTCTTCTATCTTCCTCTGCTGAAGTCTATCTGCTTCCTTTATGTAAGGTCAGGTTGCATTGGGGAAGATGTTAGCTTGCTTTCAAATATATAAGTGGTGGGGCAGGTGGGGTGAGGGAGTGGTGTGGGACGTGGCAGCATGGGAGCAGTAAAATTCACACTAGAGGAGGGTAGACAAACTGTAGAAGGTGTTGGAAGCTAGGTTCATAGCTTAGAGTACACATTTTAATGTACTGTAAATTACAAACTTTTACACACATAGAAATGAATGTCATTATTCTGAAACACATTAGCTATATAACAAAGTAGTAATGAGAGCCTATTATGTTGTAGCTATTTTTGATAATGACACAAAAATAAGTAGGAAAACAAACTGCAAGTATAATGTTGGAAAATGTGAGGTTTTCCACTTTGGGAACACAAATAGAAAACAACATACTATTTAAAATAAGAGCTTGCAGAATGCTGTGGAAGAGAAGGGTCTGGGTATACTGGTATATCAACTACAAAATCCCTGAAATGCAGAAGTATTGTAAGTGGATTGGAGATATGCCATGAGGGCTCATAGAAGGTGGGACATGTGGATGCCAATGTCTGTGGATTTTGGGATTAGTGTGATTAGAGCTTATGAGCCTCTCCTCATATGTTGCTGTCTGGTTTGCAACCAGGAGGTCATTTGGAGCATGCAGAGAAAAAGAGAATAGCAGATGCCGGAGATATCAGAGTTGAAAAGTGTGGCACTGGAAAAGCACAGCAGGTCAGACAGCATCCAAGAAGCAGGAGAGTTGATGCTTTGAGTTTAAGCCCTTCATCAGGAATGTGGGTGGGGGGTGGTGGGGTAACAGGGGAAACTGAAGTTGACGTTGATGCCGTGTGGTTGGAGGGAGCCAAGGTGGAAAATGAGGCGTTCTTCTTCCAATCGTCAGGTGGCTTGGATTTGACGGTGGAGGAGGCCCAAGACTTGCATGTCCTTGGCATTGTGGGAGTGGGAATTGAAGTGCTTGGCCACCGGGCAGTGAGGTTGGTGGGTGGTGTGTGTCCTAGAGATGTTCACTGAAAGGTTCCACAAATTGGCATCCTATCTCCCCAATGTCGAGAAGACCACATCAAGATGTGGTGTTTGGATGTGCAGAAAAATCTCTGGCGGACGTGGAAGGAACCTTTGGGACCTTGTAGGCGCAGGTTTTACATCTCTTGCAGTGGCAAGGGAAGGTGCTGGGAGTAGAAGGTGGGTTGAGGGTGGTCCTAATGAGACAGTTGCGGAGTGCATGGTCTCTGCGGAATGCAGATTGGGCAGGGAGGGAAATATATCTCTGCTGGTGGGGTCTGGTTGTACGTGGCGGAAATGGCAGATGATAATGCACTGTATCCAGAGATTAGTTAGGTGGAAGGTGAGGACCAGGGGTTTTTATCCTTGTAGTTGGAAGGGTGGGATTCAAGGGCAGAGATACGGGAAATGGAGGAAAAGTGCTGGAGGGAATTGTTGATCACGTGAGAGGGGAAGTTGCAGTCCTTGAAATAGGAGGCCACCTAGGATGTCCTGGAGTGGAAGCAGATACAGCAGAGGCAGAGGAATTGGGAGTAAGAGATAGCGTTGTTACAGGAGTGGGGGTAGGAGGAGGTGTAGTCCAGGTAGCTATGGGAGTTGGTGGGTATTAAGTAGATGTCTGTGATCAGTCAGTCGCCGGAGAGGTCTAGGAAGGGTTTGAAGGTGTCCACGATGGTTCAGGTGAATTTGAGGTCAACGTGGAAGGTGTTCGTGAAGTTGATGAACTGTTCAACCTCCTTGTGGGAGTACGAGGTGGCGCCGGGACAGTCACCAGTGTAGCGGAGCAAAAAGTGGGGTATGATGATAGTGTAACTTCAGAAGATGGACTGTTACATATATCCTATGAAAAGGCAGGCAGTGCTAGGGTCCAAATGGGTGCCATGGTAAGCATCTAATCACATTGCTCATGAAATGCATAAAATATGAATTGAAATGAACTTGATGTCGATATGAACCTTGCTGGATATGACATCCAGTTTTGCCACACATCTTGCCATAGACCACATCATTCACTCTGCCCCCTTTTTTTGTCATAAATTTGCATTCTGTTGCAAAAAAATCTGCAGCTCATATTAATCTGAATCAATGACTAACTAGTAACCAATCATACAAATTAAACATATAATCTATCATACCAGTTTTCATTATGGACCTCAGCTGTCCAAAGATTTCATCAGCTGGGGTCATAACCACGAAAGTTCACAGGACCTTCCCAAAAAGGTGTGGTCAAGGCTCAAAATTGGACATTATGAATTGAACCACAGCTGGACAAATCAACCTTGACAGAAAATTGGTCAAACTAAATTAGATAGCAGCCAGAGAACTAGCTATAGAGAACTGTGTAAATGAAGATCAAAGATTGAAGGGGAACCAGTTTACAACCAGCCCAAGGATTGTGTATTGACTGCCTGAATTTGTGCACTTTACACCTCCCAGAATGGCAACAGTGAAGGGTGTTGGTGTGACCCTATTGGATGATTTAAACCCAACTCATGATCTCATTGGCCAAAGGTCACAGAACCTTATAGAAGGTCCAGTGTGAGGAAGGATAAAAGCAACACACCTGAAAGCCAGCCCCTTGGTGAAGGTGCAGTGAAGAATTCCAGCAACCCTAGAAGACCAGGAGAAGATCTGCCTTGATTTGTAAGATCCACATTTGTAGAAGAAAGCCATCCCTATGTGGGAAAGGATGGAGATTCTAATGGCCATGCTCAAACATGTGGATTATATTGGATTCAGGTTAGTATACTTTCTTAGACAGCTAGAACTAGACAGAAAGTAAATATTGTGGGAATTTTTGGAAATGCGCACATATGTTTTAGCAAGGAATATTTTGTTAATAAAATCAAGTCGAATGGTAAACCAAATTCTGTATCCCTTTGTCAGCCTCACTGACAAGAGCAAAGTGGAGAAATTGTTTTTAATACATAAACTGGTTGAAGTGCCCATAAACAACAAACGTGATTTTGATCTGCTTGTCCCTGGCACAGCTTCTCTTAACAATTGTATGATAGCTGAGATGATTGATTTTTAATGTCAAGCCATCCTGAATGATGCATCCTCCATCTTGATGAGACTGAAAGGAGTTGGGGTGTCTCGGGGGTACCATTGTCTCCATGCATTTGTGTTTCCACGGAGTGGAACATAACAAGAGGGCACTAGCAAGCAAGAAGTTGGTTTGAAGTGTGTCTATTTCAAGGCCAGGAGTATCTGGAATAAGGTGGGTGAACTTGCAGCATGGGTTGGTATCTGGGATTTTGATGTTGTGGCCATTTCAGAGACATGGGTAGAACAGGGACAGGGATGTTTGTTGCAGGTTCTGGGATTTAGATGTTTCAGTAAGAACAGGGAAGATGATAAAAGATGTGGGGGTGTAACATTGTTAGTCAAGGATAGTATTATGGCTGCAGAAAGGATGTTTGAGGACTCATCAACTGAGGTAGTATGGGCTGAGGTTAGAAACAGGAAAGGAGAGGTCACCTTGTTGGGGGTTTTCTATAGGCCTCTGAATAGTTCCAGATATTTAGAGGAAAGGATATCAAAGATAATTCTCGATGGGAGCGAGAGTGACAGGTTAGTTGTTATGGGCGTCTTCAACTTCCCAAATATTGACTGGAAATATTATAGTTCAAGTACTTTAGATGGGTCAGTTTTTGTCCATTGTGTGCGGGAGGGTTTTCTGACACAGTATGTAGACAGGCCAACAAGGGGCGAGGCCACGTTATATTTGGTACTGGGTAATGAACCCGGCCAGATGTCAAGATTTGGAGGTAGGTGAGCACTTTGGTGATAGTGACCACAATTCAGTTATGTTTCCTTTAGTGATGGAAAGGGATAGGTATAACTGGAGGGCAAGAGCTACAGCTGGGGGGAAGGCAATTACAATGCAATTAGACAAGGTTTAGGATGCATAGAATGGGGAAGGAAACTGCAAGGGATGGGCACAATAGAAATGTGGAGCTTATTCAGGGAACAGCTACTGTGTGTCCTTTAATCAGTATGCACCTGTCAGACAGGGAGGAAGTTGTTGAGCGCAGGAGCCATAGTTTACTAAGGAAGTTGAAGAAGAAGGCTTTTGTTAGGATGAGATGTAGAGGCTCAGTTAGAGCGATTGAGAGTTACAAGGTAGCCAGGTAAAACCTAGAGAGAGAGCTAAGACGTGCAAGGAGGGGACAAGAGAAGGCGGATAGGATCAGGGAAAACCCTAAAGCTTTCTTTAGGTATATAAGGGATAAAACAATGGCTAGAGTACAATTAGGGCCAATCGAGGACAGTAGTGGGAAGCTGTGTGTGGAGTCCGAGGAGATAGGAGAAGCGATAAGTGAAGATTTTTCATTCGTATTCACATTGGAAAAAGACAACATTGTTTAATAGAATACTGAGAAACACGTTACGAGACTGAACTGCATTGAGGTTCAAACGAGGAGGTGTTAGAAATTCTGGAAAGTGTGAAAATAGTTAAATCCTCTGGGCCTGATGGGATTTATCATAGGATTCTCTATGAAGTCAGGAAGGAGAATGCCTAGCCTTTGGCTTTGATCTTTATGTTATTGTCTACAGGAATAGTACCAGAAGACTGGAGGATAACAAATGTTTTACCCTTGTTCAAGAAGGGTAGTAGAAACAACCCTGGAAATTATAGATCAGTGAACCTTACTTTGGTTGTGGGTAAAGTGTTGGAAAAGTTTATAAGAGATAGGATTTATAATCATCTCGATAGGAATAAGTTGATTTAGGGGTAGTCAGCACGGTTTTGTGAAAGGTAGGTCGTGCCTCGCAAACCTTATTGAGCTCTTTGCAAAGATGACCAAACAGGTGAATGAGGGTAAAGTTGTTGATGTGTTGTATATGGATTTCAGTACGGTGTTTTATAAAGTTCCCCATGGTAGGTTACTGCCCAAAATACTGAGGCATGGGATTGAGGGCAATTTGGCAGTTTGGATCAGAAATTGGCTAGCTGAAAGAAGATAGAGGGTGGTGGTTGATGGGAAATGTTCATCTTGGAGTTCATTAACTAGTGGTGTACTGCAAGGATCTGTTTTGGGTCCACTGCTGTTTGTCATTTTTATAAAAGATAAGTGTGTAGAAGGATAAGTTAGTAAATTTGCGGATGATACAAAAGGTACAGTTGTGGATAGTGCTGAAGGATGCTGTGGGTTAAAGAGGGGCATGGACAAGATGCAGAGCTGGGCTGAGAGGTGGCAAATGGAGTTTAATGCAGAAAAGTGTGCGGTGATTCACTTTGGAAGGAGTAACAGGGATTCAGAATACTGGGCGAATGGTAAGATTCTTGATAGTTCAGATGAGCGGAGAGATCTCTGTGTCTATGTACATAAGTTGCCACCCAGGTTGATAGTGCTGTTAAGAAGGCATATGGTGTGTTAGCTTTTATTAGTAGAGGAATTAGTAGAAGCACGAGGTCATGCTGCAGCTACAAAACTCTGGTGTGGCCACACTTGGAGTATTGTATGCAGTTCTGGTCACCACATTATAGGAAGGATGTGGAAGCTTTGAAAAGGCTTCAGAGGAGATTTACTAGGATGTTGCCTGGTATGGAGAGAAAGTTTTACAAGGAAAGGTTGTGGGACTTGAGGCAGGTTGTGTTAGAGAGAAGAAGGTTGCGAGGGGACTTATCCATGCAAAGTCAGGGATTCTATGTGTCCAGGGTAACGACCTAATTTTCTCCAGTTTCTCCAGCCTCTGCACAGACCTCCAAGATCTGTGTCTGGCAAGAGCGGAGAAAACAAAGTCAATCAGCATGAGCAGATTCTCAGTATGGTACAGCTTACAGGGAACATTGGTGACTGTTACATGTGCAGAAATTGTCTCCAGTTGCAGCTGCTGGAAATCTATACTTTTGATCTGGAGCAGCAGTTTGAGTCATTATGGCAAATCTGCAAGATTGAGATTTTTGTGGATAATACATACAGTCAGGTGCTCACAGTGCAGGTAAAGTATGTACAGGCATAAAATGAATGGGGTGACCACCAGACAGAGTAAAAGCACTAGAAAGGTAGTGCAGAAGTCCCTGGGTCCACCTTCCAGTCTTACAGATTTTTCATTTTGGTAACTGCTGGGGGAGATTGTTTCTCAGTGGGATGCAGCAACAACCAAATCTGTTACCATGTGTGGTTCAGCTGCACTGCATGAGGGGGAGAAAAAGTCTAAGAGCAATAATGATACTGGATTCTATCATAACAGGAACTGCTAGTGGCGACAGATATCACACAAGGTCTGTTGCCTCCCTGGTGCTTGGCTTATGGTCAAAAATATTACCAGGGGTAAGTAACGGGGCTCAGGTCTCTGGCACGGAGCCTGTCCCCGTTACTCAGAAGGGAAGGGTGAAGAAGAGAAATAAAAAAAGAATGGGGAGCTGGAAAATAAAGGCACGACCTCAAAGGTACCATATATATACTTGTGCATAGGTTGATCACATGCATAAACTGGCCCCTCAGTTTTTGCCAAAAAATCTTGTATTTTCCAGAGATCTTGTACATAAGTCGACCCTACCATACCGCATTAGATGACATGCATTCATTCATATTGGTAACTCTATTCATCGCTCTTTGTTCACTTTATCGCATCTCCATTCATTCATAACTGTACTTATGGCACTTGGTTTACTACAGTACGTTTTGATTCATTCATTCATTCATTCATTCATTCAGACCAGTATGAAGTCTATCGGTACTTTTCACAGTTTGTTCTCTATACATCCAAAAGTTAATATTGTTAAAAAGTTAACCATTTTAATTGTGCCATTATATCTGAATAAAAGTGAGATATATTAGCGACATAGCAGTATATCTTTAATTCTTTGACAAATGTGTTAATGTTGCTGAGGTCCATGACACATGAGAGTAAATGGGAGGGAAAGGGAAGAATTTGATGGGAAAGTTCAAGATACTTACACATCCAGAATTTAATAAATATTTCATTTTAAGTGTGCCATTATACCAGGCCATGATGATTTTGAACAGTGTGATTTTGCAGGATTTCAATGAATCTTTGACATGTTAAATTTTCGTACCGGTCTCTTGCTTTTATCTGGTAATTATCTTTACCATAATTCATTGTGTTTTTCTTCTTTGCCCGTGACTTTTTTTTTTCAAAAGATTAGATTAGATTCCCTACAGTATGGAAACAGGCCCTTCGGCCCAACAGGTCCACACCGACCCTCCGAAGAGTAACCACCCAGACCCATACCCCTGACTAACACTTTGGGCAATTTAGCATGGCCAATTCACCTGACCTGCACATCTTTGGATTGTGGGAGGAAACCGGAGCACCTGGAGGAAACCCATACAGATATGGGGAGAATGTGCAAACATGTGCAATCAAATTGACTTTTGCTAATAATTCTGTATTTTGAACTGCAGCATGAATTTCAGCCCCTCAAAACTTGTGCCCACGTATAAGTCGACCTCCTAATTTCAGCTTTTAAAAAACCATTTTCAAAATTTGACCTGTACACAATCTCGGGATTACTCCCAGTGTAAAGTATTAGCAAGTTTTGGAACAATAGAACTGACAAGATTAGTGGCTAGAGAGATGTTGTAGAAAGAAGGATTTAGATTTCTGAGGTGTTGGGTCTGATTCTGGGGAAAATGGAACCTGTACAAGTTGGATGGATTTATCCAAGCAGGACTTGGCCTAATATCCCCCAGGGTCATTTGCTGGTATTAAGGTTTAAAGTAAAATGGAAGGGAAAGGGAACCTGAGTTGGAAGACACAGGAAAGAGAAACAAAATTAGAATTGAAAGCTCAAAGTAGAAACAGGAACATCAAGGTTAACAGCAAATAGGGCCATTGTACAAAAAAGTGAATAAAAATGCTAAAAAGGCATAAAGACTATAAGATGTAGGAGCAGAATTAGACCATTCATATCATAGACTCTGCTCTGACATTCGATCATGGCTGAAATGTTTCTCAACCCCATTCTTTTGTATTCTCCTGAAACCTTTGATCCTCTTACTAACCAAGAACCTATATATCCCTGTCTTAAATATACTCAATTATTTTGGCCTCTACAGCCTTCTGTGACAGTAAGTCCCACAGATCAACTGTTCTCTGGCTGAAGAAATTCCTTCAGTTTTTCTCAGTTCTTCACTCTGAGTCTGTGTACTTGGGTCCTAGTTTCTCGACTAGTGGAAACTTCTTCTCCACTTCCACTTTATCCAGGCCTCTCAGTATCCTGAATGTTTCAGTCACATCACCCTCATCCTTCTAAACTTCAAATACAGACCCAGAGTCCTCAATTGCCTCTCATAAGACAAGTCCTTCATACCCAGGATCATTTTTGTAAACCTCCTCTGAACCCTCACCAGTGCGAGCACATCTTGTCTGAGATACAAAGCCCAAAACTACTTGCAGCATTCCAAATGTGGTCTGCCCAGAGCCTTATAGCCCCCAGCAGTAAATCTCTTTTCTTGTATTCTAGCTGTCTTGAAATGAATGTCAACATTGTAGTTGCCTTTCTAACTGCCAATTGAATCTGCATGATAACTTATCTTGTGAACTAAGACTCCCAGGTCTCTTTGTGCTTCAGATTTCTGAAACCTTTCCACATTTAGAAAAAGTCTACACTGTATTCTTCCTACCAAAATGTACCTCACATTTTCAAACACTGTATTCTATGTGCCACTTCTGTGTCCACTCTCCTAGCCTGTCCAAGTTCCTCTGCAGCTCGCTGCTTTTTCAACACTGCCTGTCTCTCTACCTATCTTTGTTGCTCAATTTGCAAACAACACAATGCCTCCAGTTCCTTCATCCAGATAGTCATTATATATTATAATGTGAATGCTTGTTGTCCCAACACACACTCCTTTGGAACTCCAGTATTCACCGGCTGCCATTCTTAAAAAGACCCCTTGGTCTCTACTCTCTGCTTTCTGCCAGTCAGCCAATCCTCTATCCATCCTAGTATCTTGCCCCTAACAACATGGGCTCTTGACTCATTTAATAGCCTCCTGTGCGGCACATTGTCACAGGCCTTCTGGAAATCCAAATAGGTCATGTCCACTGGCTTTTCTTTATCTAATGTGGTCATTACCTCTTCAAGAATTCTAATTAATTCCTCAGGCATGACCTCTTATTGATGAAACTGTGCTGACTCTGCCTTATTTTACCATGCACTTTCAAATACTCTGCATGTCCTTAACAATGAATTCTAAAAACTTACCAATGACTGAAGTCAGGCTAACCAATCTATAGTTTCCTCTTTTACCTCCGTCCCTTCTTACATTAACCATTTTCCAGTCCTCTGGGATCCTTCCTGACTCCAGTGATTCCTGAAAGATCACCTTCAAAATCTCTACAATCCCTGCTATCTCCTTCAGGACTCTGGGGTGTAGTTCATCCAGTATGGGTGATTTATCTACCTTCAGACCTTTCAGCTTCCCCAGCACCCTCTCCTTATTGATGGCCACTACACTCACCTCTGTCCCCTGACTCTCCTGAAGTTCTGGTATGCTGCTAGTGTCCTCCACTGTGAAAACTGATACAAAGTACTTATTCAGTTCCTCTGCCATCTTTGTTCCCCATCACTACTTTAGCCTCATTTTCCAGTGGTCCAATGTCCACTCTTGCTTCTCTCTTAAGAGAAAAAAAAATGTAAGAGAGAAGTAGATTCGTTTCTAGACAGTAAAGGTATTAAGAGGCATGAGGAGACAATGGGAGTACAGGATGGAGATATAGGATTAGCTATGAAAACATTGAATGGTGGAGGAGGCTCAGTGGGCCAAATGGCCCACTCTTGTTCTTCTTTTCTGTGGTTCTAACACATATTGAGACAGAGGCAATGTAGAAGAATGGATAAAGGCAGAATTAACATGAGAAATGACTAGATAGGAGAAGATTTGCACATTACAAGGCAGATTAGATGTATTTCCTTTCACAGACATTTTGGGATCAGCATATGAATAATTTGATATGTGACATTGGACAACTATTTTATGGTTGGGAGAAGAACAAGATTCTAAACCTTTTGATTTCTAAAGCATTCCACCACTGTGAGTTTCTTCTGTGTCTGTTGCAGACAAATTGATAAAGTGTTACAGTCCATGTAGAGAATAATAAGACTAAAAAAATCATGCTCCCCTCCTCCACCCCATCTTCAGCAAATATATAACCTTTCCCTAGCTACTAAAAAATCTGAAGCAGGGTACTGGCCCTGAAGTATTGACTCTGCTTTCTCTCCACACATGCTGCTAGACTTTTGGATTCAGTGACCCTTGCTCAGAACTGGGACCTTAGTCCATAGTTTCTGCCAGCTTCTAATGGTTCCAAGTTTCCTCAGGAAAGGGAACATAAAGTTCAGATTGTTTTACTGTAGGCAATGACAGCAGGCTGTGTCATAACAATGGAGGATGTAACAAAATATATATTATCATCATTTGGAACATGGATTTCAAAATAGAAGCTGATAGCTGTGAATCAGTTCTGTGAAGGTATTTCTTTTAAACACGATACACCGTCCTTCATTTTACCTTAAAGACAGTTCCAAATAATAGCAGTTCTATAAAAACAAAAGTTGCTGGGGAAACTCAGTAGGTCTGGCAGTACCTGTGAGAAGAAGGCAGGGTTAGCGTTTCGGGCCCAGTGACCTTCCTCATCAACCTCATTATTATAACAAAACGTTTATGTCATGGTTAGTCCTCTACGACTGTTGAGACATGTTTTTATCAGAATTCTACAAATCAAATTTGACAGAATTTGTTTTATTTTCATCTCGTAATTATTAAGTTCCACAAAAGTAAAAGCATAGAAGTTAAAATTAAAGTGAGTGGAGGTCCAATAAACCGAGGTGGATAAATGGAGAAATTGGCACATGTCTGGGTTCATTAAATGACTGTTAAATCAAAACTTTGCTGATTCTTTGTTTCTTACCAGTGAATCGACTGACGGTATTGATATGAGATGCCTGTATCACACCCACACGTGTGTTCCCACTGTTTTTGATACACATGCAGATACAAATAGCTATTCCAGCAACCACTCCCATGAGAAAGACAATCCCAAATACGACACCTGCTATTGCTGTGCCTCTGTAAAACAAAGAATTGTTACTGCGAGACGGGGATGCAATTGGAAATTAAATTTAAACTATTTTGGCTTGATGAGTTACATTGAGCTGTTTGACTGCTTTGCCTTGAGTCGAGGGAGGTTTCTCTCCATATTTTACCAAGCATCTCTCATTAATTACATACTCTCCCACAATGGCAATTTGTCCATCACGTTACATCAGGCTTTCAGTCCAAATGCATTAATGTTGAGGCAGTGTGGAAACAGAAGGAAAGAAAAGGAAGCAATCAAAATCCTGGGACACTGGGCTCAAAGATCTATGGATCAAAAATAAGCCTTTTCAGTCACAAAGAAGACAAAAGTCTAAAACTTGCAGCTCTAAGTAGACATCATCCTCGAACTGAGAGACAGCAAACAGATATATCACCATTGCAACTTGGACTTCTTGCGGTGAGAGAGAAAGAAAAGCAGCTAGTTGTCTCATTTAACTGGACAGCCAGTGTTAATCTGACTATAACCAGGGAGCGTGGGGTTTAATCCCCATTTCAGCTAGTGTGGATTTGGGACCTGCCTCCTTACCATACCAATGGTGAAGGTCATGGTCTTAACTTCAGGCAGGTAATTTCAGGAAAAGATATACCATATCAGAAAAATTACGTAAGTTGCCTTCCAGCACATTCATGCTGCTTTTCCCTAATCAACCTTTTTTTTAAAATTCATGATAGTAGTGGTCATGGGTTTGGAAGGTGCTGTCCTGATGAAATTTTGCATCTTGTAGGTGGTACAGATTGCTGCTACTGAGTGTCAGTGGTGGAGGGAGTGAATGTTTCTGGATGTGGTGTCGATCAAGCTTTTTCCTCGATAGTTTCAAGCTTCTGGAACATTGTGGAGGTGCAGGCAAATGGGAATGTTCTGTGATACTCCTTACTTGTGCCTTGTAGTTGGTGGATAGCTTTGCAGTGACAGGAGGTGAAATACCACAGAATTCTGAGCCTCTGAAATGCCAGTATAGCCACAACACTTGTATGGTCAATGGTAACACCTAGAATACTGAATGTCAAAGGGTGATGGTTAGATTCCCTCTTTTTGGAGATGGTCATTGGCACAAATATAACTTCCTAGTAGTTAGCAGATACTTAGATGTTGTCTTGCTGCATTCGGACATGGATTGCTTCAGCATCTATGGTGTTGTGAATGTTGCTCAACATTGTGCAATCTTCAGTGATCATCCCCACTTCTGACCCTATAACGGAGGCAAGGTCATTGATGAAGCAGCTAAAGATGGTTGGGCCAAGAACTCTCCCCTGACAGACTCCTGAAATGATGTCGCAGAGCTGAAATGACTGACCTCCAAAAACTACAACCATTTTCCTTTCTTTGAAATATGTTCAATCTTCAGCAGTTCGAGCTGAAGATTGCTTTAGCTTTATTGTGCACTGATGTGCTGTTTCCCCCATTACTGAGGATGGGGATGTCTCGAGTGAGTTGTTTAATCGTCCACTGCTGTTCATGACTAGATATGGCAGGACTGTGGATATTTGGTTTGGGAATAGCTTAGCTCTGTCACATGCTGTTTGGCACACAAATAGTTCTGTTGTTTCTTCACCAGCTTGAAACAACAGTTTTAGCTTTAGTTTGTGCTGCTTCTAATGTACCCTTCTGAAATCTGCTACATTGAGCCAGGGTGAGGTTTGGTGATCATAGTAGAGTTGATGATACGCCAGGCCATGGGATTGCAGATTGTATTAGAGTACAATTCTGCTGCTGATGGTCCCCAACTCCTCCTGCATGCTGAGCTTCAGTTGCTAGATCTGTTTGAAAACTATCCTATTTAGCATGGTGATAGTGCCACACAATGCGATAGAAGATATTCTTAATGTGAAGACTGGACTTCTGTTTCCACCAGATTCTGGATTAGTGGTGCTGGAAGAGCATAGCAGTTCAGGCAGCATCCGAGGAGCAGTAAAATCGATGTTTCGGGCAAAAGCCCTTCATCAGGAACCGTTTCCACCAGGGCTATGTCGTAGTTATTTTCACTGAGCTGTCATGAATAGATGCAACTGCAGCAGGTAACCTGATGTGTATGAGGTCAAGTGTTTTTTTCCCTCTTGTTGGTATCTTCCTGCCTGCCACAACCCCAATCTTTGAGGAGAAAGTGAGGTCTGCAGATGCTGGAGATCAGAGCTGAAAATGTGTTGCTGGAAAAGCGCAGCAGGTCAGGCAGCGTCCAGGGAACAGGAGAATCGACATTTCGGGCATAAGCCCTTCTTCACCCCAATCTGGCAGCTTTGTCCTCTAGGACTCAACCTGCTTATCATTAGTGATGCTTTCAAGCACTCTTGGTGATAGACATTGAATACTACCCTGGTAAATTCCATGCTTTTTTCACCCTCATGCTTCATACACAAAGTGTTCATCATGGAGTACTGATTCATCAGTTGAAGTATGGGGGTGGTGGGTAAGAGGAGGTAAAGATAATCAGCAGCAGGCTTTCTTGCTTTGGATGCCATGAGATTCACAAGATCAGAGCCAATGTAGAGGATTCTGAACGAAACTTCCAACTTTATACCTCTGTGCTGCCACCTCTGCTTTTGCCTCTGCGATGTACCCAGAGATGATGATATTGGCTGGGGCATTGTGTGTAATGTATGATTCTGTAAATATGACTATGTCAGGCTATTACTTTGCAGCTGACACAGTTTTTGTACTAGTCCCGAGATGTTAGTAAAGAGGACTTTACAGGCTTGACAAGGCTCTGTATGCTGTTGTCATTTCCGTTTAGTTTCATATTTAGTTAATGAAGTCAAGTAGTCCATTCAGTTTTGATTCTCATTTGTGACTTTCTAGTGTTGATACTTGCTGTGCCACTTCGGAGAGCAGTTAAGAGTCAGCCATTGTTATGGGGTCCAGATTCATATGGAGTGCAGATTAGGTAAGGATGGCAGTTTCCTTCCCTAAATAATATTAGTGTCATAATTGTGTAAGTGAATTAATTTTTTACCAGATTATTTCTAAAACTTTTCTCAGCTCATTAAATTCATTGATTTGTTGTGACCGGGTTTTTCTAAATACTATTTTGGAAACAGGATGAAATGTTTGCATAAAATAAAACAAAACTGTGGATATTGGAAATCTGAAACAAACAAAACCAAAAATAGCTAGAGAAACTCAGCAGGTCTGACAGCATCTGGCAAAATTTGAAATGTTTGCAATTTCTCCAGCCCGCTCTTCCGTCTGCATCAACCAGTGTCTGCCACTAGATGGAACCTGGTCAATTTAAACTCCTTCAGAACAGTGCAATTTTAACATGCTGCATTTAGATTAGATTACATTACATTACAGTATGGAAACAGGCCCTTCGGCCCAACAAGTCCACACCGACCCGCCGAAGCGCAACCCACCCATACCCCTACATTTACCCCTATACCTAACACTACGGGCAATTTAGCATGGCCAATTCACCTGACCTGCACATCTTTGGACTGTGGGAGGAAACCGGAGGACCCGGAGGAAACCCACGCAGACACGGGGAGAACGTGCAAACTCCACACAGTCAGTCGCCTGAGTCGGGAATTGAACCCGGGTCTCTGGCGCTGCGAGGCAGCAGTGCTAACCACTGTGCCACCGTGCCGCCCACAAACCGTGCCACCCATTTACAGTTCCTGTACTTACATTTATATTGAATTTATTTTAATTTTTAAATTTATCAGTGTTATTTTATTTATTAATGTAGGGATCTAGTATTGTACATCATTTCAACTTCATTTTTTAACTGTTTTGTGCTGATAAAAATCCTTAAATACCTTACTGTAATGTTACTTTTGTATTTAGTGATTTGATTTTGCAAGATATTTCAGCTAGGAATACACACAGATCAGTATTTAATCTCTATGCTATTACTTCTCTGCTAGAAATGTCCATAGAATCCTAGCTCTGGCTTTAACATTGATTCCTAAGGGAAAGCATGCTTCACTTAAGGTAATCTCACTTAAAGTCGCAATTTTTAGAAACGCAAATGTGACTTTAAATGGCGACTTAATTATGTTCTTTTTAAAGGCATCATTATTCTGTTATTGTTTTGCCTGTAATCGTTCAATCTAACTTATTCAGTACTGGGCCATCCTTAATCCACTGAAAATAGCCCTCCTCTAATAAAGTAATTTAACTTTAGCAAAGATCTGAAAAATATCCACATGAAATTAGTATCTTTGTTGCAACCGGTGTCCCTTACATCTCTAATCCATTCTATTCTATGCTTTTCATGCCATACCCTTGTAATCCTATCAGCTGCTTGTGCTCCAGTTGAATAAGCATCAGAGCAACTACCATTAATTAAAGATTACAGAAAAGTAAGCTTTTTTTTTAAGATGGCCTGTGAAAGACATGTAGACAAACAGAGCTTCAAGCTTTGCTCCTCACAATTTGAGTTTTCTCTAACATTCCTCAAAAGAACTTTAAATATTTTCTATCTGTGGAGTGGGCAAAGAGAAGAGAAAAACAGATAAGCAAATTTGTTAGGCTCATATACATATTTTACCATGGTGTTGTACTGAAATAATTAAGAGTCATAGAGTCATAGAGATGTACAGCATGGAAACAGACCATTCGGTCCAACCCGTCCATGCCGACCATATATCCCAACCCAATCTAGTCCCACCTGCCAGCACCCGGCCCATATCCCTCCGAACCCTTCCTATTCATATACCCATCCAAATGCCTCTTAAATGTTGCAATTGTACCTGCCTCCACCACTTCCTCTGGCAACTCATTCCATACACGTACCACCCTCTGCATGAAAACGTTGCCCCTTAGGTCTCTTTCATATCTTTCCCCTCTCATCCTAAACATATGCCCTCTCGTTCTGGACTCCCCCACCCCAGGGAAAAGACTTTGTCTATTTATTCTATCCATGCCCCTCATAATTTTGTAAACCTCTATAAGGTCACCCC
>NC_057721.1:73111720-73155452 GCF_004010195.1 Chiloscyllium plagiosum | reverse complement strand
TAATTGGAATGTTGTTTCCAAAGGGTACTCTCAGGGTTCAGTATTTGTTCCCTGCCTTTCCTGGTACACCCCACCACCTGGAATTAATGTAGAGAATTACAATTTACAGATGGCATGGTAGTGATAGTGAAGGACAAATCTGCAGACTGCAAGCTGATGGAAATCAATCAGTCAGTTGAGTAGGAAAGGGGAAAGTGTAACTCGATTCGGCAAATGTGAATTCATGCAAATAACGGAATTCACAACAAGCAACAAATTGCAATCCTAGCTGACTGTTTACAAATCTAAAGTTAAAAATCACACAACACCAGGTTATAGTCCAACAGGTTTAATTGAAAGCACTAGCTTTCTGAGCGCTGCTCCTTCACCAGGTGGTTGTGCAGGCCACAATTCTAAGGCACAGAATTTATCGCAAAAATTTACAGTGTGATGCAACTGAAATTATACATTGAAAAATACCTGGATTGTCTGTTGAGCCTTTCATCTGTTTGAATATCATGATAGTTTCACTTCTTTCATGTGTAAATCACAAAACCTTTGTTTAAAAAGCTTCATTCTCAGGTTAGCTGTAACAATTGGTGTTAGCAAGACAATATGTTGAAGATGTTTCATATGTTGAACAATGATCTGTTTGAGGTTTGGCGGTTGTTTAAAGGCGAGCAGTGGAGGTGTGGGGAAGGTCTTGGCGAGGTGCTCATCCTCATTAATAATGTGTTGCAGATCACGAAGAACATGGCGTAGTTTTCCAGCTCCTGGGAAATACTGAACAACGAAGGGTATCCTATCGGTCGCAGCACGTGTCTGTCTCCTGAGGAGGTCATTACGGTTCCTTGCTGTGGCACGTCGGATCTGGCGGTCGATGAGTTGAGCATTGTACCCCATTCTGGAAGGGCAGCTCGTGTATTCACAACTCTCGGGATCAGTGAGAGCATCGACTCTCCCTCAGAGCGCCAGCACGGACTCTATAGCGATGAGTGATCTTCACTCCACCCTTGGCTGGAGCGCTCCTCTGGGTGACTGTAGGAGCGAGACAATCCTGAGGAACTTCCCGGACCGCTCGACGTCTCTGTCTGTGTAACCCTGGCATTTTCTGAAAAACATTTTTCTGTCCCTGAACATGTTTACACATAAAACGTGGAAATCTAGGGAACAAAATATTTTATTTGAAAATTGCAAAAGGAATCCAGTGGGAAACGATTGTCTGTGATTCTTTGGCTGCAGTGAGATCAATGAGAGTGGGATGAGGCCATGTTTTATGGGAAATGGTGGTGTCGTGGGAATGCTTCTGGGTTTGTAAACCAGAGGGCCAGGAGACAGGAGTAACAATGTCAATCTCCCACCTGGGGGGGAGTTTCTCTGAAATATTAATGAATAGGTGGGAACTGAGGAAACAGGAGCTGGAGGAGGGCACTCACAGCCCTCTGCCTCATTTAACTCTAACAGATTTGTTCTTCCACACCCTGCTATTTTCCCACGTGATGCTCAGCTTCCTCACAGGTTTCATAATGAGAAACCGATCTCGTTTTGTCCGGCACATAGTCAGGAACTGAAGCCAAACAGCACTTGGGCAAAGAGACCTCCACAGAGAGGGCATTAGCCCTGAGAAGGAATGTTATTTATTGAAATTGATTCTCTCTTTCCCTGGTCTTTATCCCCCTTTTCTAGAAGCCACTGAAATCTAGAAAATTGCAGCACGGTCAGTTCTGGTGAGCATGAAATTATTATCAATTGGACTGAAGATCCATTGGTTTATGGATCACTGTGTCTCAGGTCTCACTTGTGAATTAAATTAAGAGATTTAAGGGTTGAGAAAAATACAAAAACTGATGAAATAAACAGAATGAATTTAAATTAAATCAAACACAGAAAGATAATGAAGAGAAAGAAAAAATTAACAGAAAGTAAAAGAGGTAGGAAAGAAAAAGAAGAAAAAAAGAGACATCTGAAATTTAAAAGCTCCACTAACAATTTATGGCTTACATGAATCAAACTCAAGTTCCAATTATTCCTTTTATCATTCTGAGAAGTTGTCATAAACCTCATCATTAAACTGGTCCTTGTGCTGTTAGGTACCAGCCCTCTGTTGCTACAGTAGGTTTAATTGGTAATTAACTTGTAAATACTGCAATTTCTAAAAACACATATGGAGGTCATCAGTAAGGTGCTGTTTTCATAAGTTCAACAGAAGAATGGCACAAATTATGCAGTAATTCAAAGAACATTGCTTCTTTGTCACAAACTGATTGACTATTTACACACTAATAATAGTATGCATGTTAAACATAATTATTTTGTCAGAAAATTCAAGGAACTATTACAAAAATTAGTGGAAAATAAATCTTGTGAATACAAAGTGATAGTATTAATTTTCCATTGTCTTCACTTTCCAGCCCCATCAGCCTCTAGATTGAAAAGATCATTGTTGCCATCTCTAACACTTTGCTACCAACTAACATATCATCTGTTTCCCTGACATTTCAGTATTTTAAAGTGACAGGTCCCTTTGCAAAAGCTTGATTCAGCTCTTCAATTACTCAACATCCCTCCATTTCCAACAGCACCTTTCCTTGCAAGGACAAGAAATACAGTACTTATATTTTTATGTCCCCTCTTCCAATTGCCAAGCACTCCCTCCAGTTGAAGCAGCAATTTAATTAACTATATATTGAATCAATTGTCATCTCATAGGTGCAACATTTGATTGGATCAATATCTGATAAATTTTAGACAGTCTGGAATGTTAAGAAAAGTTGCATTTCTATAGCTTTAAAGAATTTACTTGCTCAGTACTTAACAGTCCTTCTGGTGGCTATACTGGAGAATGCACAATTAGTAGAATTACAATAAATTATGGTTACAGTTTGATCTGTGTGTTTTAAATCTGGAACTATGGCCCCATCGGAAATGTACAAGAAGTCTTGAAATTGGCATTATTCTGCGAAACTGTGACATCTTATGAAAACAAAACGTGTTGTCAGAAGCGATGTATAATGTTAGGTTGAATTTATATTTTGTATTTTGTTTTGTGTTATGAAGATATGGCTTTCGAGTCCTTGGGAACTTGGTGACCGAGGAGTTTGGAAGCCTATTCATTTACATTACCTTAATGAGGTTTTTGAAATGATGATCTGGATGTGAATAGTTCAGTGTGTTAAAGTGTAAAAGCAATGTTTTTGTCTACTGACACACAGAAGAAAAAACTAGATTACAGTAGACATGAAATGATCAGAGAAATCAATCCAGAAAGTCAGTCTGTCTCTTTGTGAATATGATAGAGTGGATGCTGGGGTGTCAAACACCCTCATAAGAAATTTGACAGGAACTGCTGGAAACTGAATTTATGGAACTTGTGTTTGGTCTAAAGTTAAAATAAGATTGAGTTTAGTTTGTAGTTTGTTTTAGTTGTCTCAGGAAGATTTATCAGCTGAAGAAAATTAGCATCTAGTGCATACATAGAAACTCACTGGAGAAAAATGTGCTCAGTGACACTGGTCTGTTTGAGAAGAGTTAGTGTGGAGATAGTGATGACTCTTTGCTGAGGTTGGGTGTTTGCAAGGATCTTACTGAAGACAAAAAAAATGTGAAATTCTGATGTCGGTATTGAAATATTTCCAACCATTTTATCTAGTATAATGTAGATCATGTTCGTTCTTGTTTAATAATTGTGTTAAAGGTACACTGGCAGACGTTTGTTAATGTATTCAACAGCTAACCTTCACCTTTAAAAAAAAGTTAGGATCTACCAAGCCATATTTTACTCTGTGGTCTGATTTGTCTAGTGTTAACATCAGCTGGGATCATAGCCGTGTTCTTTAGGTGAGGTATACCTTAGCAGGCATAAGAAACACTGTTTTGTATCTATGAAGCTAATATGGTTTGCTGATGGTTTAATTAGTAAGCATGCTTTAGAATGTTAATTGACCCATGAAGTTTAGAATATACTAGGTTCATTTCCCGATGTTCAGCTTGAAAGATGCTACAATTGGCTATAGTATGCCAAAGGAGAAAGTGAGGACTACAGATGCTGGAGATCAGAGCTGGAAAAGCGCAGCAGGTCAGGCAGCATCCAAGGAGCAGGAGAATTGATGTTTCGGGCATGAGCCCTTCTTCAGGAATGCCAAAGCTAAGGAGGAACAGGAGGAAACGGAATCAGGACTTTGGCTCCTGATTATTCAGAAATACCTGCTAGAAAATATTATCTGTAGCTGTCAGTTGAAAACAAGATTATGTTCAATTATTTTTATTCATTGGCAGGATATGGACATTGCTGGCAAATGAGATTAATTGGGCAATGAGAAGATGTTGAACCACTTTCTTAAAACACTGCAGTCAGTGGGACTTACATACATCCAAAATGCTTTTACAGCATAGAACAGTACAGCTCAGGAATAGGCCCTTCAGCCCAACATATTTGTGCCTACCATGATGCCATTCTAAACTAATCCTATTTGCCTGCACATGGTCTGTATCCCTCTATTCCTGCCTCTTCACGTCTGTTTAAATGCCTCTTAAATGTTGCTATTGCGTCTGCTTCTACGACCTCCCCTGGCAGCACATCCAGGACCTAACTATCCTGTGTGTGGGGGAAAAAAAAAATCCTTGCACATCTTCTTTAAATCTTTCTCTTTGACCTTAAACCTTAGGAATTTTTATAAACCGAGAAAACTGCGGATCCTGGAAATCAGAAATAAAAACAGAAATTGCTGGAAAAGCTCAGCAGGTCTGGCAGTATCTGTAGAGAGAAATCAGAGTTAATGTTTTGGGTTTTGAGAGAGGTTGGGCTCTGACAGAGTTCTGAGGAAGGGGCACTGGACCCAAACTTTAACTCTGATTTCTCTCCATATTAGAATTTTTCCTTTGTGGGCACTGAGAACCTGACCCACTGACAATGAAAGAAACAGCAATTATTTTTAAAGTGGGATTGTGTCTAATTTGGATAGAAACTTGGAGGTGGTGGTCCCCAGGTACCTTTCAAATTTAAACAGCCTCCAGTCTCCTACATCTATTTATATTAATAATTTTGGACTTTTCTTGTGTATAAGGTCATTACACAACTGAATTGCTTACTTTGATCCTCCAATTATCTAAATATGAAATATGCTGTTACTTTAGTTCAAATCTTGTTCAATACAAATTAAAAAGTCAATGCAACATGCCCTTTGAATTAATTTTCTCCCTTTGACTTGGTATTGTTTAATGACTGCTCATGGATTCATCCAGTTTCCTCTTCAACTAATAATGCTGTTGGACTATTTCTTATGTTTTTCAGGAAGAAAGACAAAAAAAAAACTTTTAAACAGCCTATTAGAGTTGAGTAGAGATCTTCCTTGAGTAGAGATCCTTTTAAGACAGTTGCAAAGAAGAGATGTATTGACCATAGCCTCGGATCTTTGGAAAGGCATTGTTTGGTTAAATGGGTAATCAAGGGAATTACTTATAAAGGGCATGTGTTCTGAGAGATATAACTAGGCATTATAAAGTCTATCTCTTCCTTTTGTTAGAGAAAAGTCTAGATAAATAGCCATCCTCCGATATGCTCCAAGAAAGATCATTAGAAACAATATCTGGAGAAATAAATCAATTGAGACAGGATGTAACAATTTATATAAGCACTGGTCAAAGATGTTATATAAAACTTTTCCACTAAATAAATCTCTTCTTTAAGATTAGTTCAATCATTTTTTTATTCTCTCACTGGTGTTCTATTCCAATGGCAAAAAAATGACAAGTATGTTATCCAAGTTCCAATCTGGATATCCCTTGAGAAAATCTTCCAAGGCATGGTCCTGAAAAATCCTATTGTCACTTTACCTTGGTACAACAGCAACTTCTAAGCTAAGATTTTAAGAGCTTAAATGGAACTACTGTTTTAGCATTTAAAGTCAGTACACTTCCAAAATACAGATTAGGAATGCAAGGGACACAGAAGTGCCTGTTAATGAAGTTTGCAATTAATTAACAGAATCTGAAAACAATACAAAAAAAACTGTTCATCTAATTTACAGCTTGTCCTATATTTTAGCTCACTTATCAATGGGTGCCGGTCAAGAGCTTTGTGTATTATTTCTATAGCAACAAATAACAAGTCTGCCTATTTGTCAGTAATAAAATAGTACCTCCATGGTGATGCTGTTGGCACAATGCAGACAAAGCATGGATGTTTTGAAATGCTGATAGCCAAGAAATCAAGAGAACATTCCCAGTTGGTTTACGTAGGATTGAAATAATTAGTATTGACTATTTTCCATTTTGCTTTTACTTCCTATATTCAGACCACCTATATATACACACACAGTAGATGGATCTTTTATATGCTTTACGCTGGTCAATTTAGGCAGTCCTGAAACAGATAGCTAATAAACCAAATCGACTATTTTTCAAGTATCCCAGGCTCTGGTCAATCCATACCTTCTCTGGGATTGTTCTGCAGGTTATTGCTGAACTTTCAAACTTAATTTTGGCGTCTTTTTTTAACTGCTGAAATATGTAAGTAATGGTCCAACACTTATTGTGCAAGATCATATAAGATAAAGAAAGAAGATAAATTTAAAAGTTATCATTAGCTAATACTAAACTTAACGGTATAGAATGAATTTTAAAGACATGATGCTTTGAACCTTAATTTCTGTAAAATGAAGATTCAGAGGTAAGAATAACATATCACGTCTTAAAGGTTAGAGGAACAAAGTAAGATATTTCAGGAATCAGTTACATACAGCAAAAATTGTAAAGAGGAAAATAACATTATTGTAGACAGATTTGTGACTAGAATGTTGGCCTTTTGGACAATAAGATTGTCATGGATTATTTGCAACATAGGAAATGTGGAAGAATATGAAAATACATAAAAATAATTACATTGAGTAATGTCTTTACTATTTTGATGTTTGTAAGGAGATGACAATACTAGTGTGTAAAAGATGTGGGGTCAGAAGGGATCAGCAATTTTATTTTTTAATAAACTGTTGTTTATTCTGCAATGGATTTCAAGCAGCCAGGCTGAGTAGGACTATGCATTGAAAAAGACATTACAAACATAAGACTGGTCGGTGCTGATTCACCTGTGGAAGCAAGATTCATCTTTGCCTTTGTCTTTATCTGTTAGGAATCATGAATGTGTTTCCCATTTTTTATATTCTTTCAGAAATCTCCCAAAAGTGAAATCCAAATTGTCAGTCGTTTATCGTTATGAGCCAAGGAATCTTTAAATCAACTGTGCACATCTAAAGGACATTTATACTAGAAACATGCAAATTCATCAACTGCTATGACAGCAAAATAAAGAGATTACTTTGCCTTTTTCAAAATGTCAACAAGTGACCTTTAATTGTAAATAAATTAAATGTTTTATCAAAATAATATATTTGAAACAAGCTGTCATCCCAGTTCACGTACATACTTAAAATTTATTTGAAAACAAAATAGAAAGTCTTGCACTTGCACAGTACTTTATCACATCACTTAGACATATTTTCAATCAATCAACTTATATGCAGTTAATTACTTTGAGGTACAGTGATTATTGTTAAAAACAACTGCTGGCCAAAATGTTTAGACACAGGTATCTCCTATCCACTGAATAACCAATTAATCTGTTTTTGGTAATGGCAGTCCAGGGTATAGTGTTGGTCAGAATTCCAGGAAGAACTGTTTGTTCTTTTTGAAATGCTTTTTGGTATATTTAATGTTTACATAAATATAGTGAAATGCTGTCATTTAAAGTAGAGGTGATCATCCATCTCCAAACCCAAGCAAATCCAGCTACTTGGGGTACCATTCAACCATGCAGATACTAAATCATATTTTAAACACACACAACAGAAGCTATCACAAACATTCCTGAAATATGCAACCATTGAGGTAAACAACTATGTGAATAGACATCTGAACACGTACCCACTCAGAAATGCAACCAACACATGCAGTTATTCAAATATAGCTAAACATGATCAGTCAAATATTCAGCCATTGAAACACAGCATGTTAAACATAATCAAATCAGTTAAACACAAATAAATAGCTATTCAAACATACTCTTCGGAGGGTCGGTGTGGACTTGTTGTGCCGAAGGGCCTGTTTCCACACTGTAAGTAATCTAATCTAATCTAATCTAATATAGTGAGACACATAACCATTCAATGATACTGCTACTAAGACATAACTAAAGTTCACAGTCACTCAAAATCAGAAATACAATCTTCTCAAGCATACATTCATACAAATACAATCAGCTATTCAAAATAGCAAACATTATGTAGAAATATTTAAATGCAAGCAACACCGTCACTCAGAGCATGCATGTTCCATGAACAAAGATGCTGAACCTCTTTACCACTCAGAAGCACAATCAACCAAACATTCAGCCACTCAGATACAGAAGTAGTTACACATCAAAGTAGTTACACAAATATGCTTACACACAAACCTCAGCACACATAGAGATAAGCATTGTTCCATAATCTACCGTCACAAGGGACAAGATTTTCCTTTTGTGATTGGGAAACTAACATCAGAACTGTCTGGTCGAAAGCAATCTCAAGCTCCATTATTAATCTGAGTAGCCCATTAATTGGCAGGAAAGGTTGCTGCTAATCGGTGGTTTTGGGTGGCAGAACTGATAAGAGTGCTGCTCTAAGTGCAATAGACCTTAGACTTATTGAATTGCAGTGATTGATGTGTAACATAAGCGACAGAGGACTGGAACACAGGGCAAGGGGTACTACTCACTTCAAAATTCAGACCTAGAGTTCCTCTTTTTGGAAGCTAATTGCAGACAGCCACCCTCCCAGACCAATAAGGCGTAGTTATAACATAGAACTGAGACCATCACAGAGCAGGATTGGAAATTCATGGGGACCCCACTGCCTGCAAGTTTCCCTTCAAGACTGTCACCATCCTGAGTAGCAAATATATTGATTCTATGATTACCGTTGCTCAGGTAAAAATCCTCAAACTCCCTCACTAACAGCATTGTAGTTATACCTACACTAAATGGACTGCATCAATTCAAGAGGGCAGCTTACCACTACCTTCTCAAGAAGGAAGTGTGGACTGCAGATGCTGGAGATCAGAGTCGAGAGTGTGGTGCTGAAAAAGCACAGCAGGTCAGGCAGCATCTGAGGTGTAGGAGAATCAACATTTCGGTCATAAGCCCTTCATCAGAACACTTTCTCTGTTTTATCAACACCATGTAAATAATGCCAGATATGTAAGCTTCTGTTCTTTTATTGTGAGGAAGGTAAAGAAAAGTAGTAGTGAAGGAAGGCAAAAGTGAAAAACAGCATTGAAATGGAGTTAATATTTCCATGTAGCTTCAATTTCAATGAAGAGTCATATTGACTTTGAAATGTTAACTCTATTTCTCTCTCCACAGGTGTTGATGGACCTGCTGAGTTTCATAGAACATAATATAATACAGCACAGAACAGGCCCTTTGGCCCTCGATGTTGCGCTGACCAGTGAACTAATCTAAGCCCATCTCCCTACACTATCCCATCATCATGTGCTTATCCAAGGATTGTTTAAATCTCTCTAATGTGGCTGAGTTAACTACATTAGCAGGTAGGGCATTCCACCCATTCCACACCCTTACCACTCTCTTAGTAAAGAACCTGTCTCTGACATCTGTCTTAAATCTATCGCCCCTCAATTTGTAGCTACGCCCCCTCGTACAAGCTGACGCCATCATCCTAGGAAAAAGACTTTCACTGTCTATCCTATCTAATTCTCTGATTATCTTATGTCTCTATCAAATCCCCTCTGAGCCTTCTTTCCAATGAGAACAGACTCAAGTTTCTCTGCCTTTCCACATAAGACCTTCCCTCCTGGTAAATCTCCTCTGCATCTTTTCCAGTGCTTCCACATCCATTCTAGAAAGCACAAGCAGTTTTTGTATTTATTTCAGATCTCCAAATCTGCAATTCTTTATTTTAACATTATAAGGAAAGCAGAGTCTTTGTACCATTGTTTATGTGATCATTTTTCAGATGCAGCACTTCAGTTTTCTGCTGTGAATTTAATCTACAATGCATCTGCCCATTTCACTAGTTGACATTCTCATCATCTGCTTCTATCCTGTCTGTTAATGTGGCTTTGAAACTCACTTATACTTGCTATTTAAGAATGCCTGGCACCTGCTTAGAATAACAGAAGGGCATTTGCAAGTATCACTTGCAGTTTAAGAACTTTTTTCTAGAAAAGGTAACTAGGATATAAGCAATAATGTTACAATGTGTTGCAGAAGGTTAGTGACTTTAATATGGTAACATTATATTCCTGACGTATGCATCTTGAAAACTGATCTGTCAAAGTAATGGTCACTCCTTTGAATGTCAACAGGCAGTGGTTAGGTTGTCTGTCTGTCTGTCACTGTCTCTTATTGGAGATGGTCATTGCTTGCCATTTGTGTGGTGAGTATGTTACTTGTGACTTTTTAGCCCACGCCTGGGATATTGACAAGATCTTACTGCATTTGGACGTGGACTGCTTCATTACCTGAGAAGCTGCAAATCGTGCTGAACATTGTGAAATCATTGGCAAACACCCACTTTTGACCTTACATTGGAGGGACCATTACTAATGAGGCAGCTTAGGATGTTCGCATTCAGGGGAAGCGGAGATCTTGCAGAGATATTCCAAGGCTGAGATGACCGACCTCCAACAACCACAACCATCTTCCTGTGTGCTAGGTCTGACGCCAACCAGCAGAATTTTTCTCCTGATTTCCATTGAGTCCAGCTTTCCTCGGGCTCATTGCTGGCACACCTGGTCAAATGCAACCTTGGTGTCCAGGGCAGTCACTTTCATCTCACCTCCTGAATTCTTCTCTCTTCTGTCCAAATGACAGTTAGGAAAGATCACAAGTTAGTAAATGTGGAAAGATGGCTCTGTTAATTAATAATGGTATTAATGCATGAGAGACGGGTGACCTAAGTTCATAAAATCAAGATGTAGAAGTGATTAGGGTAGAAATGAAAAATTACAAAGGCACAAAGTCACTTGTGGGAGTGGCGTGGTCTCTGAATGGTAACCTTGTGGTAGAATGGAGTGTAAAAGAAGAGATAATAGATACTTGTCAGGAAGATACCATGATAATCATGGGGGTTTTAATCTTCATAGACTGGAAAAATCAAATGGCCTGTATGAAGTGTTCATGGTTTTTTTGGCTCTGGAACAATCAGAAAAAAGGCTGTATTAAAACATAGACCTGGTATTGTGCAGTGAGATAGGATTAATATATGACCTCATATAGAGAAGGCAGCCCTACATAATAGCAATCATAATATGAATTAAATTTACATTCAGTTGGAGGGGGAGAAGAATGTGTCCAAAACAATTATTTTTAACATAAGTAAGGGCAATAAAGAGAGCATGAACACAGAGCCAGCTGAAGTAAACTTGTCAGTTAAGCAAAGTAATAGGTCAATAGAGATGCAGAGGCAGACATTTAAAGTGATATTTCAGAAATGCAGAGTGGATGCAGTGCAACAAGAAAGAAAAGTTCTGAGAGGAGGACTCACTTACTTTTGGTAACAAAAGAATGTTAAATATAGTATCAAGCTTAAAGAAAAAGCACATTGTGCAAAAATGTGTGGCAGGTCAGAAGATTGAACAGAATATTTCAACAAGCAAATAATTACTAAAAGATTAACAAGGAAGGAAAATTAGAGTGTGAAGAAAGTCACATTTCGCCAATTTATTGGAGTTTTTTTGAGGAAGTAATAGATGTGGATAAAGGGGAACAAGTGGATATGCTGTACTTAGATTTCGAGAAGGCATTTGATAAGGTTTCAACATCAAAGGTTATTACAGAAAATAAAAACATATTGTGTAGTATATTCATATGGATAGAAGATTGGCTAGCTAACTGGAAACAGTAGGCTTAAATGGGTCATTTTATGTTTAGCAAGATGTACCAAAAGGTATATCACAGGGATCAGTATTGAACATAGAACATAGAACAGTACAGCACATTTCAGGCCCTTTGGCCCTCTCTATTGTGCCGACATTTTATCCTTCTCTAAGATCAAACTAACCTACATTGTACTATCTTCCATGTGCCGACCTAAGAGTCGCTTAAGTATCCCTAATGTATTTGACTCTACTACCACCACTGGCAGTGCATTCCATGCATCCACCCTCTCTGTGTAAAGAATCTATCTCTGACATCTCCTCTAAACCTTCCTCCAATCACCTTAAAATTAGATCCCCTCGTGATAGCCATTTCTGCCCTGAGAAAATTTCTCTGGCTATCCATTGTATCTATGCCTCTCATCATTAGATTAGATTAGATTAGATTAGATTAGATTAGATTACTTACAGTGTGAAAACAGGCCCTTTGGCCCAACAAGTCCACACCAACACGCCGAAGCGCAACCCACCCATTCCCCTACATTTACCCCTTTACCTAACACTACGGGCAATTTAGCATGGCCAATTCACCTGACCTGCACATCTTTGGACTGTGGGAGGAAACCGGAGCACCCGGAGGAAACCCACGCAGACACGGGGAGAATGTGCAAACTCCACACAGTCAGTCGCCTGAGTCGGGAATTGAACCCGGGTCTCTGGCGCTGTGAGGCAGCAGTGCTAACTACTGTGCCACCACTTGTACACCTCTATCAAATCACCTCTCATCCTTCTTCGCTCCAGTGAGAAAAGCCCTAGCTCCCTCAACCTTACTTCATAAGACGTGCCATTCAGTCCAGGCAGCATCCTGGTAAATCTCCTCTGCACCCTCTCTAAAGCTTCACATCCTTCCTATAATGAGGCAACCAGAACTGAACACATTATTCCAAGTGTGGTCTAACCAAGGATGTATAGAGCTGCAGCATAACTTTGTGGCTCTTAAACTCAATCCCACTGCTAATGAAAGCCAGCACACCATATGCCTTCCTTATAACTGTCTCAAACCTGGGTGGCAACTTTGAGGGATCTATGGACATGGAGCCCTAAATCCCTCTGTTCCTCCATACTGCCAAGAATCCTGCCTTTAACCCTGTATTCTACATTCAAATTCAACCTTCCAAAATTAATCACACTTTTCCAGGTTGAACTCCATCTGCCACTTATCATCCCAGTTCTGCATCTTGTCAATGTTGCAATCTACAGTAGCACTCCACACTATCCATCACTCCATCAACCTTCGTGTCATCGGCAAATTTACATCTTTGCCTGCAATTTTAAAAGATGAGAGATTTAATAAACAATCCATGTCTTTTTCAATACATAATTTCAGTTGCGTCACAGTGTAAACATTTACTATAAATTGTGTTTTACGATCTTATACTCTACAACCACCTGATGAAGGAGCAGCGGTCCAAAAGCTAGTGCTTCCAAATGAACCTGTTGGACTATAACCTAGCGTTGTATGATTTTGAACTCAATTATACAAGACATTGATAATACTACATCTGAAATACTGTGTACATTATTGGGGTTCCATTGACCAGAAGCTGAACTGGACTAGCTATATAAATACAATGGCTATAAGGGCAAGTCAGGGGCTAGGAATACTGCAGTGAGTAACTTGCCTCCTGACTCTCCAAAGCCTGACCACTATCACAAGCATATCTCAGGAGTATGGTGGAATACTTCATACTTGCCTCAATGACTGTCGCTCCAGCAAAACGCAAGAAGCTTGAAACATCCAGGCCAAAGCCTATTTGATTACACTACATCCACTCCCTCTACCACCGATGCTTAGTAGCAGCAGTATGTACCATCTGCAATATCCACTGCAGATATTCACCAGAGCTCCTCAGAACAACTTCCAAAACCGTAACCACTACCATATAGAAGGAAAAGGTCAGCAGATACATGGGAATACCACCACCTGCAAGTTTCTCCCTAAGCTACTCATCATTCTGACTTGGAAATACGTCCCGTTCCTTCAATGTCACTGGGTCAAAATTCTGGAATTCCCTACCTAACAGTATTGTGGACCTACCTAGATCACATGGACTGCAGTGGTTCACTACCACTTTCTCAAGGTTAACTAGTGATTGGGAACTGAATGCTGGCCCAGCCAGAATTGTGTCCCATGAGTAAATAAGTACAAACTGGTATTTTTAAAAATTCAGGTACCTGTTCTTCTGTAACACCTGGCCTTATCTATTGACTTGCTCTTAGATTTGTACTATCCCTTTCTATTATAATGTGTGTATTATTTCTCATATAAATATTTTCTTTCCTCCCTTGTCCCTAATCATTGATTTATGACATCTCTGAAATTTGATCCTTTGCCCCCATGTTTAGTGTAAAGTCTTCTCTACTTCTCTCAGATATGGCTCACTAGAACATCACTGCCAGCATGGTTTAGATGCAGACTGTCCTAACAGTCCTGACTTTCCCAAGTTCTGGTTGTATGAATTGGAACCCACTTCTGCCATAACAGTCCTTGAGCTATATATTCATCTTATTTGGCCCATTTGCACATGACTCAGATGAGAATTGGTTCAATAGACAGAGATTATTACCATTGATGTTCTGCTTTTTAATTCAGTGTCTAGCTCCTCGACTAGTTATGCAGAATATCTTTCCTTGGCCTGCCTATGTTAATGGTACCTACACAGATCATGATGATTGTACCCCTTCCCTCATGCTGTAAGTTCCTCTCCATCCCTGAGCTAAGGCCACCCCTGGGACCGGGCATACAACATAATAATTGAGAGCTTCACTGTTTGCTGCACAGCATTGTGTCACCACCCCTCATTGTATTGTTCCTATGACCATGATATTCCTTTATGCCCCCCGACTTGAATTGTTTCCACATGTTGTGAAACTTGAAAGGGTTCAGAAAAGATTTACAAGGATGTTGCCAGGGTTGGAGGATTTGAGCTATAGGTAGAGGCTGAACAGGCTGTGGTTGCTTTCCCTGGAGCGTCGGAGGCTGAGGGGTGACCTTATAGAGGTTTAAAAAATGATGAGGGGCATGGATAGGGTAAATAGGCAAAGTCTTTTCCCTGGAGTCGGGAGTCCAGAACTAGAGGGCATAGGTGTGACCATAGGGTGAGAGGGGAAAGATATGAAAGAGACCTAAGGGGCAACGTTTTCACGCAGAGGGTGATGTGTGTATGGAATGAGCTGCCAGAGGAAGTGGTGGAGGCTGGTACAATTGCAATATTTAAGAGGCATTTGGATGGGTATATGAATAGGAAAGGTTTGGAGGAATATGGATCGGGTGCTGGCAGGTGGGACTAGATTGGGTTGGGATATCTGGTCGGCATGGACGGGATGGACCGAAGGGTCTGTTTCCATGCTGTACATCTCTATGACTCAATGACTCTAAGTTGAAATATCATCAAAAGTGTTGGATAATTGTGATAAGGCTCCTATACTCCTGCACTCCGGGTCTCCTTGCCTGTGTCACACATGGTCACACACACCTTTTCCTGACCATTGATCAAATCAGAAGATCCTGCCCTAAAATGTGTGACAGCCTCCTGGAATAAAGGTGTTTCACAGTTTCTGTAATTAATCTTTCAGCTCATCAAATCTGAACCAATGTTGCATGAACTGCAAACTTAATGCAGATGTGTTTGCTCCAGATCACACTGGCATCTCTGAGTTTCCACATTCTGCAATCTCAACACAACACCAATGCCATCTAACTGAATGCATTTTGATGACTTAATTATTTAATTCAGTATCTATTTCAAGAACTTTACCACCAGTCCCTGTACTATCTTAAATCTTAGGAACACAATAAACATTGATCACTTACTAGGTACACACCAAACTGATGTTCTCCTGTAGTAATGTAAGAACCAATTCCTACAGTGTGAAAAAATACTTGAGAAAGTAAAGTAGCAGCATCTCTTTCCCCTCTTCACCTTACTCCTTTATTCACTAAAGTCACAGCACTCAGTTCAAAATTGCATCCAGCACCAAGTCACAGTGAGGTGCCCCTATTTTTAAGCTTCTGAAATGAAAAGATTAGTTATGGCCAGGTACAGAAAAACAGTTTAATTGGTTTCCTTAATTAATTAACTTTGGTTGCTCTCACGCAGAATGGAGAACTGAAAGACCAATAACAGTCTAAGTAGGTAACCTATTTGCATCAAAATTTTCTGAAGTTCTCAGGGATTCAAGGACTTTACTTATTACCCACCCCCCTAAATTTTCTAATTCCTAGTGAAAACAATCTAGCCCTGCAATACTTTACACATAAAGTCTTAAACTCTGGAAATATTCTGACCATCTTCCCCATTCTCTCTTCAATACATTTGTATAATTTATTTCAACATGTTTTAAACAAAGCATTCCCATAAAACTGTGATAGTAGCTCTGGTATCCTTTGAGCTTACATTCGGAATGAGCTTGCATGGTTTCAAAATAACTGGGTTAGCCAACTTACGATAAGATGCTTCTGATGTAGGCGTAGTATGAACAGCAGTATGGAGGTGAACCTCTGCAGCAGTAGGAAGATATGCAGTCTTCACAGTGTGCACTGAAACACTCTGAATCATTCAATAACACATTCTCAGTATGTAAAATGTGAAAGCAATTAAATGAATGCTTCTCACTATTTGAAGCATTATAAAATGACAAAAGAAGTTAATTCAACCATATAATTTCTCTCAAGCTGCAATTGGACTAAAATAAATTTATTCTAACTTCACTCCTCTCATGAATATAGTAGGTATGGGTTAGTAACTTTGCAGGTGACAACAAAATTGGTGGTGTAGCGGGACAGTGAAGAATGTTATCTTAGAGTACAATGGGCCCTTGATCAGATGGGCCAGTGGGCTGACAAGTGGCAGATGGAGTTTAATTTACACAAATGTGAGGTGTTGCATTTTGGTAAGGCAAATCAAGGCAAGACTTCTACATTTCATGGTAAGGTACTGGTGAGCGTTGCTGAACAAAGAGACCTTAGAGAGCAGGTTCACAGTTGCTTGAAAGTGGAGCTCCAAGTAGACAGGTTAGTGAAGAAGGTATGCTTGCCTACATTGGTCAGTGTGTTGAGTATAGGAGTTGGGAGGTCATATTGTGGCTGTGGACATTAGTTAGGCCACTTTTGGAATAGTGCATATTATTCTAGTCTCCCTGCTATAGGAAGGATGTTGTGAAACTTGAAAGGGTTCAGAAGAGATTTACAAGGATGTTGCCAGAATTGGAGGGTTTGAGGAATAGGGAGAGGCTGAAGAGGATGGGGCTATTTTACCTGGAGCATCTGAGGCTGAGGGGTGACCTTATACAAGTTTATAATATCATGAGGTGCATGGATAGGGTGAATAGTAAAAATCTTTTCCCCAGGCTGGGGGAGTCCAAAGCTAGACTGCATAGGTTTAAGGTGAGAGGGGAAAGTTTTAAAAAGGACCAAATGGGCAACTTTTTCACACAGAGGGCTGTGCAAGTATAGAATAAGCTGCCAGAGGAAGTGGTGGAGGCTGATACAACTACAGCATTTAAAAGGCACATGGATAAGTATATGAATAGGAAGGGTTTAGAGAGATAAGGGCCAAATGGAACTAGATTGATTTAGGATAACTGGTCTGCATGGACGAGTTGGATTGAAGGGTCTGTTTCCCTGCTGTATAACTCAATGACTCCATGATGACTTGTCACTAGTGGATCCTAAACTAGAGAAATAAGTATTCTGTTATACTCATATCAAAGCCCTTTAAACTTAAAACAAACTTCCAAATTATACGGTTCCCTGATCCAGGGAAAATAGTTTCATTATAGCATAGAGCTCCATTTACACAGATCTACTGTTTACATGCTACCTAGTCTGGCACACTAACACCTTAAAAAATTCTTCCTCATCTGTTTATCGACTGTTTGGACGGAATTTAAATTTAACTTCATTAGTTCTTTTTCCGATCTGAGTTTAAAGCATTGTTTAGGGTAAGTATTTTTTTAAAAACTATCTAATGCTTGTGCCAAAGAGTTCTCTTTCTGAACTGAATATTTCGTCTCTGATCTTTCCTCAAAAGAATGACACTTTTTTCAGGTTCAGGCAAGCACGATTTCTCAGTAGTGTTTCTTAAGCTGTTTTTGTTTCCCACCTGAAAATACATTGAGAAGACACGCAAGAAAGTAACAGTTTCCGTAAGTCCTCAAGATGTCCATTCACGATGAATTCGTAACTGTTCTCTCTTTTAATATCCCAGTTTCTCAAATCACAAGCACCTCAGGCCGGTTAGCCGAGTCTTCCCTCCTTGGTGCACGTTTCTAGCAGATGTTCTGACCACTGATCGGATCGAGGATCCACCACGTTAAAAGAAAGAAAAGGAATACGAACCGAGATTTTCCTTTCCGCCTAACTTTTGGGCAGTCTTCTTCCGAAACCAACTTCCATGCCCGATCTTGGTAGCTTGCTGGCGTTATTTTTAAGTATTAGTTTTATTTATTTTTCTTATTCCTGGTATTAAGCTCAAATTTCTGCAAACTAAATTCCCAAAGCCTGTCGCTCTTCGTCAGCTTTGCGGTTGCACTACACTTTTCTGACTGCTGGCTTGTGCCGCAATCTCAGGTTACAACCCCGTGGGTGGCATTAGAAAGCTGGGTGGTGCCGGCACCGCTCAATAAACCCTTATTTAAACCAAATCACTGGTAGAGATTTTTTTAAAAAGCTATTATGTGTGCGTGTGTGCGCAGGAAGTTATTTAAATCGTTCTCCCGCCCAAACCTTAATCCGTAATCGTTATGTAATATTCAACAATTTCTGCATAGCACTTGTAAATGTAAGGTATTTAAAGTAAATTATAGGAATAACAGGCAGTTCTCTAGCACATCCCAGGATACTTCACTAGAGTGGAACAAGATAAAGATTAACAAACTTAAAAAAAAACGGAAAGTTGAAAGAGGGTGTTTGAATGGAGGAGAACAACGCAAAGGGATGAGGAGGTTTAGGAAGGAAGTCCAGAGTTTTTAAGGCATATCCACCAATGCTGCAGGAAAGAAGGAGAGATTGCAAAAGGTTTGGAAGGATGGAGAATTCTTGGAGGGTCGTAGGATTGAATGATGTTATAAGGATAAGCTGGGGCAAGTTCCAGAGGTTTTTGAATTTAGGGAGGAGACCTTTAAAAGTTAATCCGTGGACATGAGCCAATATTGATCAGTGAATTGGTAGTTATGCAGTTCTTTTAAAAAAAGCACCAGAGTTTTTGCATGAGCTCAAACTGATCCAAAGTGGTAGTGGAGTAGGGCACCTGTGTCAGAGCTCGTCTGCTCCAACCATTTTTTCTTTCTCTTAAAACAATAGGTCAGAATGTAGAATAGGTTTGGGTGGAGTTGAGAAATAGTGAGGCAAGAAATCGCTAGTGGGAGTGGTCTACAGACCTTAACAGTAACTACAATGTGGGATAAAGTATGCAAGAAGTAATAATGAGTGATTGTGATAAAGGGATGCAATAATCATGGGTGAATTTAATCTAATAGTTAGAAAGAAATCACATTTGGGTAATATCTTGGATGAAAAGTTCATAGAAGGCTTTTGTGCTAGTTTCTAGGTGTGTACTTTGCAATTGACCAGAAAACTGGTTGTTAGACATAGTATTGTGTATGGTTACAGGCCTAATTAATGATCTCAGAATGAAGACTGCACGAGGTAGCAACAACTCTAATACGATTGAACTTTACACCCAGTCTGAAAGGCAAACAAATTGTGTTTATGACTTGTGTTTTAAATCTAAATAACAGCAACAATTTTGGCATGAAAGCTGTGCTTGCAGATATGAATTTCATCATAGGCAGAGTGGAAAATGCCTAATGGGACATTTAAGAATATTCAGAATAAGTATATACTTACTGTAAAGAAAAATGCTACAGGGAAGATCCACTGTGACTAACTAAAGTTATGGCAAGTGTCAAGTGCGAAAGATGCATAACTGCGCAAAGATGAATTGTAGGTCAGCTGGTTGTCAGAACATAAAGAATGGCAGAGAATAACTAAAATATTAATCAGGAAAAAGAAATTAGACTAGGAGAGAAATTTTGCTCGGAATGTAAAAATGGATACAAAAGTTTCTACAGATATTTAAACAGAAGAAAAGTGAGATCAGTGATGGTCCTCTAGGAAGTGAGAATGAGAAGTCAATAGTAGATAATAAGGAAATGGCAGAAGAAATGAAAAATATTTTGCTTCTGTCTTCACTACAGAGAGAATAAAACACTCCAATAATTGCTATAAACCAGAATGTGGAAGAGAGAAAAGAACTTGGCCAATTACAATCACGAGAGAAATAGTATGAAGCAAACTGATGGAACTGCAGGATGACAAGGCTCTGGGTTCAGATAGATATTATCTCTGGGTCAGAAAAGAATGTTGCTGATGGGCTAATGGATGCTTTGGTGTTAATTTTCCAAGATTCCCTAGATTCAGACAAAAATTAATTGGACTGAAAAGTAGCAAATATAACTCTTTTGTTGAAGAAAAGGGGGAAGCAGGAAACTATAAGTCATTAAAATGGATGTCTACCATGGTGGACAAAGTTAAAAATCACACAATACCAGGTTATAGCTTGTACTTTCAAGTAAACATGTTGGACTATAACCTGGTGTTGTGTGACTTTTAACTTTGTCCACCCCAGTCCAACACCAGCACCTCAACATCATGTTTACCATGGGAAGTGTGTTAGAATTAATTGTTAAAAGAGATTATAGAAACATAATGGAACTAGACTGCATGGTTTTGTGAAAGGGATATCAGATGAACCAAGTTTTTTTTAGAATTCACTGAAGAAACAACACACACTGTGGATAAAGGGGAGTCTGTCCATGGATTTCCAAAATCAATTGATAAGGTGCTACATCAAAGGTTATTGTGGAAAATAAACATTCATGGTGTAGGGGTAATATATTAGTATGGATGTAAGATTTGCTAGCTGCGAGAAAACAGAGCATGTATAAATGGGTCTTTGATTTTCAGAATGTGATGTGCTGAATCCTACAGGCTCCTATTGGGAGCTTCAACTTATTGCAATTTACATCAATGATTTAGATGCCAGGAATAAAGGCATAATATCTAAATTTGCAGATGACTGTAAGATAAGTTGAGAGTGGGTAAAAATTTGGGATGGGAAATGGAGCATAACAAGGAAAGTGTGAAATGAGACTTCATGTGGTCCAGAGTCAATGTTGCGAACTCACAGGGTGACTCCCTCCTGACTGTATACCACCGTGTCGCATCTCTGTCCTGCCGGTGGGACAGGACATATCCAGGGATGATGATGATGGTGATTGTCGGTAAAGTATGATTCCGTGAGTATCACTTTGTCAAGCTGTTGCTTGACTAGACTGTGAGAAAGCTCTTCCAGTTTTGACAGTAGCCCCCAGATGTTAGTAAGGAAGATTTGACAGGATTGACAGGGCTGTTTATGCCATTTTCATTTCCGGTGCCTAGGTCGTGCAGGGTGGTCTGTCTAGTTTAATTTCTTTGTGACTTTGTAGCAATTGATACAGCTGAGTGGCTTGCTAGGCTATTTCAGAGGGCAATTGAGAGTCAACCATATTGCTGTGGATCTGGAGTCGCATGTACACCAGCCCAGGTGAGAACGGCAGATTTCCTTCCCTGAAGGACATTAGTGAACCAGATGGGTGTTTCTAACAATTGACAATAGTTTTATGGTCATCAGTAGATTTTTAATTTCAGACTTTTTAAATTGAATTTCTGATGTGATGGGATTTGAACCCAGGTCCCCAAAACATTTTGTTAAAACATCGATGGAGTGTAACATGTCAGGACTTTAACAATGTAATATCTAGTGCCAGTGCATTGGCAAGAAAGTTGGCACCACACCTTATATATACCTAGGCTGGAAGCTGGCATCCAGTCTGCACATGTGCCACTGATAGTTATAGAACGCTTGCCTTACTCCCTCCTCTCGTATCTTGGCATTCTGCTCTCCTGCTTCAGTCAGCAACTGCCTCTCCTACTCCCTGCTCTTCTCATCCCCACCCTACTTGACTTGGCACCCCTCCCACTAATCCAATTGCTACCATCCTCCCTGACTTGAAATGTTAACTCTGTTTCTCTCTCCACAGACCTGTTGAGTTTCTCCAGCTGGGTTTGCTGCCATGTTGTTTTCTCTGCTCTTGACCCTTCATTGACTCTCTCCCATTCACCACCTTGTTCTAGGAGATGATGAATAGTGAGGCAGCGCAATAGGGAGTGGGAGGGAGGTAGTGAGGGGTCAGGATTGGGACGGGCAAGTATTTGGAGTGAGATAGTGGGTAAATTGTGATCCCAGGATTTGAATTCATTTGAAACATTTGAAAAGTTCTCATTATATTGCCTCTATTGTTTGATGCAGATATACATATTAACATTTTGGGACTGCGAGAGACGGAGGAGCATGACAGCTCAGGGAATAGTGATTCCGGTGTTTTCCGGCTATTGCTCGGTTGTCACGGTGTTTGCACATTGGCGAGGTTTCATTTCCCGTTGTTCCTCCTTCAGAGAAAATCGATGGAGAAACTGTGAAAAGTTCTGAGCGACCCAGACAATGAGGAACAAGGTCTCACGGTGCAGGCTTTAGTGGAGGAAGGATGTTTCAGGAGGCTGTTGCAGCGGCAGCGACGTTGTGGTCCATTCCTTGTGGCTATTGTGGCCGTGTCATAGTAGGGCCTGCGGAGTGGTGGTTTGCTTCAATGTCTTTGGTAGCATGGTGAGTCCGGCCCAGGATTCCAACGGCCCTTGAGGCAACTTCTGCAGCGTCTTCTGGCCCACGATTTCAATGGGCTAAAATTCAATGTCTTTGACGTTGGAGTTTTGCAGCAGTGGAGAATGTGGTTCTTGTCTTTTCCTTGACCGTGGAAGCCCATGAGCCGTGAACTGAACAAAGATGGACTTTTGTCTTAATTTTCTTTCTGTATATGTGTGACGATGCTGCTCCTTTAACAAGGTTATGTTGTCCTTGGCTTTTTTTCAGAGGTTGTAAAAGACGCAGACTCTGAAAAATATGGGATTGAAGGGTTTTAGGGCCAATTTGATGATAGCTAACAGGTACTGCCTCAGACAAAAGGCTTTTTATGTAAAAAAGAGAACACTTGAGCAATGAATGGGGAGCGGCTAGTTCTCCCAGCTCAGCTTTTCTCTGGGTTGGTTTGGTTTTAGCACAGCCATGTTTTGAAGCTGTTGGACCCGAAGAAGCAGGTCTATGCTGGTCCTCTCTCTCTGACGTCTCTCCTGTAAGACCCTGTGCTTGATTTTACCTTTTGTGCCAAGGGGTGTTTATGGGGATTGTTGCAAGCATTGGGACAGCTTCATTGAATAGGGATGATCTGTTGGGTTTTCGGATATGTTCAGTTATTCAGTATTCTGTTCTCTTTTGTTTGTGTTTCATTCGGGTAAACTTGTAAATAAATTCTGTTTTGTTTAAAACTAAGTGGTTGGATCAGCTGCACCCTTCCTGGAATATTCATACTACACCTGCTTAAAACAACTAGCAAAGTTAGGGTTCAGGCTACTTTCTTGAAATGTTTTGAGGGGTCTGGCCTGGTCCATAACAGATGGTATCTGTTATTAATATAGATGTCGGAGTATGACAACTTAAACACTTTTCACTGTATTTTTTGTAAAAATGCAAGTGACAATAAATTATTGTTCTAGTCTATTAAGTTCCTATTCTATTCTATTTGCTGCTGTGTCGCAGGCAGTACCATCATAGTTACTGTGACCACATGAAGGGTGAGTACACACTCTGCCTTTTAGACATAGCCTTTTAAAAAATACAATTTTTTTAATACTGAGGAATGTTACCAAGTCAATTTTGTCTTGGTCAAGCTTAGCTTTAAGTTATGGCAGACTTGAGTCCAAGACATTGACAAAAAGTCGATAAAATGATGATCTTTTATGTTCAATTCATATGTAAGGTTACAGTCAAGCACAATCCAACCATCAGTGCCACAGAAGGGTTAAAGCACAGAGAGGCTTATTAGCTTGTTGCATCTTCCCTGGCTGTCCAAAAGACCAATTCACTTAGTGCCACCTTTGCACCTTCTCCTCAAAGCCTTGCATATTCCTCCTTGTGAGATAACAATCCAATTCTCTCTTGTATGGCTCTCAGCTATGAAGAGAGATTACATAGGCTGGGATTATTTTCCTGAGAGCAGAGGAGGCTGACAGGGGATCTGATTGAGATGTACAAACTTTGGAGGGGCATAGGCAGGATAGATAGGGAGAAATGTTTTGCCTTGGAGGGATAAGATATACATGAATTTGAAAAGACAGGGTTTCATTAGGAGTCGTCAGCATGGCTTTGTAAATATGTTAGAGTTCTTTGATAAAGTGGCCAGGAAGGTTGATGAGGGCAGGGCAGTAGATGTAGTCTATATAGATTTCAGTATAGCCTTTGATAAGGTTTCACATGGTAGGCTGCTGTGGAAGGTTAGATTGTGTGGAATCCAGGGGGAATTGGCAAATTGGATACACAATTGGCTTGATGATAGGAAGCAAAGGGTAATAGTGGAAGGATGCTTGTTGGACTGGAGGCCTGTGACTAATGGTGTACCTCAGGGGTTGGCGCTGGGCCCATTGCTGTTTGTTATCTATATCAATGATTTGGATGAGAATATACAAGGTGTGATTAGCAAGTTTGCAGGTGACACCAAAATAGGTGGTAACGTGGACAATGAGGAAGGTTATTAGGAATTGCAGCAGGACTTTGATCAGTTGGGGAAGTGGGCCAAGAAAAGACAAATGGAGTTTAATATAGATAAGTGTGAGGTGTTGCATTTTGCAAAGTCAAAACAAGGTAGGAGTTTCATGGTGAATGGTAGGACCTTAAGGAATATAGTTGAACAGAGGAACCTTGGAGTTCTCTGAAAATGGAGTCAGAGGTAGATAAGGCAGTGAAGAAGGCTTTTGGTACACTGGCCTTCATCAGTCAGGGCATTGAGTGAAGAAGTTGGGAAGTTATGTTGCAGTTCTACAGGAATTTGGTGAGGCCGCATGTGATGTATTGTGTTCAGTTTTGGTCACCTTGTTACAGGAAGGATGTTACTAAACTGGAAAGAGTGCAGAAAACAATTACAAGGATGTTGCCAAGACTCAAGGGTCTGAGTTATGGGAGGAGGTTGGACAAGCTAGGACTTTGCTCTTTGGAGCGTAGGAGACTGAAGGGGCATCTTCGAGAAGTGTATGAGATCATGAAAGGCATGGATAGGGTGAATGCACTCAATCTTTTTCCCAGGATTGGGGAATTGAGGACTCGAGGGAATTAGTTTAAAGTAAGAGGGAAAGAATAAATGGGAACCTGAGAGTTAACTATTTTTACACAGGGGGTGATAGGCATATGGAATGAGCTGCCAGCAGAAATGGTTGAGGTGGGTACATTAACACCATTTAAAAGGCACGAGGACAAATACATGGATAGGAAAGGTTTAGAAGGATATGGGCCAAGTGCAGGGAAATAGGGTTAGCATGGATGGACATTTTGGTTTTCATGGACCAGTTTGGGCCGAAGACCCTGTCTCCGTGCAGTAGGAGTCTATGACTCTATGAGGGGTAAATAATCAGGGAGCCCAGTATGAGGTAGGGAGTAGGAAGTTTTGGGGAGATTCCAGAAAGTCCTGGTATCTGGAACTCACTAGAAAAAAAATAGTAGAGGTAGGAACCCTCAAGAAATTTAAAAATTATTTAAATGAACACTTGAAACATCATCATTCAAAGATCCAAATGCTGGAAAATAGGATTGGAATAAATAGGTGCTTGATGACTGGTGTAAACACGATGGACTGAAGGGCCTTTTTCCAAACTGTAAAAATCTCAGTAACTTCATTGAACTGGACTCCACCACACCATCATTCCAGATCCTAACCACTCATGACAAGTTATTCAATTGCTTGTTTTGTCAATTACTCAAAATCTATGCCCTCTTGTTCTTGATCTTCCCAATAGGAAATGTTTCTTCTTATTAACTCTGTCCTGATCTCTCATGATTTTGAACGTCAAAACTCTCACCTTTCCAAGGAAGTCAGTCCCAACATCTCCAAAATATACCTGAAATTTTCTCATTTCTGGAACTACTCGTGAATCTTTTCTGCTCTGTAATGCTTCTAAAGGCTAAATGAAACCTTCAATGTAGTTGACGCCTCCTGTGTTGAATCCTTCAAACTGCATACAGTAGCCTCCTGTAAGCAAACCTTATCCCATAAGCAGGTGCAACAACTGAGAGTACTGGATATTTATTGGCATACTCCCCTGAGATTACCTCAAATCCATTGATGTTTACTCACCCTGCTTTCAGTGGATTTTCACATTGACAGCAGTGGTCACTCAGGGAAATCATGGTGTGAGACAGTGCAATTAACAACTAGTTCCAATGCCAGAGTGCTTCACAGGGGTCAAAGGAGAATGCTAAACAGAAGACAGGAACTATGGTGTATTTTTTTTAAGAAAAATGTTAAAACAACAGATGATGGAAAGTTGTTACCAGGACAGGTTTTCAAAAGACCGAGTGAACAAAGTGATGTAACATCTGTCTTTGATAGGGAAATGTATCTCATGTAACAAATCACTTTGAAGTTCAATGTATTGACTGAGGTTCAGTATTTTCTTATATTAACAACATTCCACAAATAGAAATGAGATGACAGGCCAGTTAAATTGTTTTTGGCTGGGAGAAAAATTTAGGACAAAACACTGGGAGATCTCTGTACTTCTTTTCAAATAGTGCACCTTCAATCAAACTATTAAAAATTATAAAGCCAATATGAAGATTGGAGTTCATCACTGCACTTCTACATGTAGCAAACACAAGACAGACACAAAGATTGAGAATTCAACCATTTTTATTATCTCCTAGTGACACATTATACTGTATAAATAGTCTAGTCTTGTTAAATGTTCTTTGTTCCTTTTTAAAAAAGCGATAACTTAAAGATTATATTATACAAAGCTTTACAAAAATAAATAAGTTTATTTGAAATCTGTACAAAATGCTGATCCTTCACAGAAGGGATTTAATACTCTTACTTATAAAGTACACCATATTGGCCTTGGTGTTGGTTTAATATTTACATTCCTCATGTAATTGCGGATTTCAAATCTGTAGCTTTGTATTAATAGCAGCTTGTGTATAACATAGTTTAAGCTGTTTTGTTTTATTTCTTAAATAAGATAAATCTTGCCCTTCATCACTGAGGTAGGTGGGGACTGAATTGGTCAGCAGGTGAAACTATGACTAGTATCAACCTGTATATCAGGACCTTAGGATATTACTTGACAGTACCTTGAAGCCAGGATAATATAACAAGAAAATCCCTTCTCACACCTACAGATCCCAAACTAATTTTACCCCGCTTTCCAAAGTACTGGCTCTTCTTGGGGGACAGTTTTCCATTACTTTGTTCTGTGACCATCCTTTACTCTTTGCCTAGGTTCACACATCTTATATGCATCTGGCTGTGGGGGCATATCAAGCCTAATCCTGTCCCCACAAATAGCAGTTGCAGCAAAAAATCATTATCTAAATGATCATTTGTGTTAATTCTGGATGATTTTCCAAATACCCCACTGAAGCCTAGAATGTAAGGGCAAATGTGAAGTCTTGATGGGTTGCTAGTTGCAAACATCTAACACAGCTCTCATTCCAAGGTTCTGTTCCCACCTTTGGTTTTTCAGTATTATATCTAATGCCAGGTAATTACCATCATTCCATGCAACGACTTAAGGCAGAAATTTGTACAGTTTTTTTAAAAGTTAGCATATGCAAAATAAACTGAACTTGACCTTGCAAAACAAAATGGGAGTCTTGTTCATAGCCACAGAGATTGGCAGGTGTGGACCACAGTATTTCTAATTTTTTATTATATTCATCTGTGGGACATGGACATTGTTGGCTGGCCAGCATTTATTTGCCCTCCACATTCCAAAAGCTTGAGACTGCAAGATCATCTTGATTTGAGAGACATGGGTCACAGGGTGAAGGGGATAATCAACTAAAACCGGCAAAACTGGGATTGTTAGCCTCCAAATTGTGAAACAACAATTAACTGATACTTATTCTTCGTACCAATGGCAATGATAGATATTATTCTGCAAAGGGAACACTAATTATAACAGCTAGTGGTACAAGTATCCGAACCACCTGTGAACTAGCAGAACATTCTAGAAACTATCTAAAACAAAACATTCTTGCAATTTCCAGGGATTGTGTTCTCTAAGAGAATGAGAGAATATATTGTTGCAGGAAAAACAGAAAGAGTCCTGTGTTCTTTCATTTGTAACAAAATGTGGTCATGTAAGTTCGCCAGCGGCACTCATGAATTTGGGACTAACATGGTTATCAAAGAATGAGGAAGACCTGATTTCACTGTCAACAGTGAGAGTTCATGGTTTTAAAAATCCATCGCTAATAACTAAGACAACTACTAACTTGAGAGATAAACAATGCTAGCATTGCATTCTCAGATTAGCCCCAGTCCTCCTCCCCAAAACATTGTCCATCTACTTATTGGTTATGACTAATGCAAACATTCATTGTCAAAGGGAAAATGGGTCAAACGATTATCATGTTTCACATGACAAATGGATTGGGAAACCCTTATTTTCAGTGCATTTAGGATGAATTAAAAAAAAGATTTGAATTGTCTTTCATGTTTGTTGATTCCTTAGCTACAAGCTTGGATGGTGCAAAGGCCAATCAGATGTTTTGGTTTTTTTGAAATGTTGCAGCTCTCCTGTGGTAGCACCTGGCCATCACGCATGACACATTTCAATGACCTTTTCTTAAAGCCTTTCCCACATGTCTTAGAGCAGGCTGACCATTCTCCTAACAACCACCGTGGGCAGGGGATATCAGCACACAGTTGAAGGTCATCAGGCTTCAGTTCTTTCACACAATCAGTGGCTGGTCTCCCATAGATGTCCAGACATTTAACTGCTCTGTGTTGCCACCCTCGACCACATGACTTGGAGCACTCTCCCCATTCGCCAATAACCCACTCAGAGGTTACTGTTTCCTTTATGGCATTAAAAGACTCCTTTTTCGAGTTGGGTTTAGTTGGCTGATGCTGCAAATCTTTCTTCGCGAAGAATGTAAATTTGATTCTTGGCCGCAAAGAATCTCCCACGGACAGTACCTCAACAATCAGAGGTTCCTTGAGGGCACCATAGCTACGAATTCTTTCTAATGACACAGAAGAGCCAGTGTATCTCAAGATTGCACCTTGATATGAAATGTCCTGTTCCACCGTGGATAAAGTGTATTCCCCATTGAGGAGGTATGTACCATCAACTTTTTTCAATGCCAGATAGTTGCCATCATGTCTTGCACCACGCAGACTGCGCTGTTTTATGTCAATATTCGTTGCCCCAGCTGGAATGGTTACAACCTCTTGGTAGCCAGGTCTACAGAAACAGATTGAAAGAGAAAAAGATCAAATTAATTTGTTGGCTTGCAATTTTATGTCAACTGAAGCAAGAACTTCAGACAACAATATTCCCATTCTTCTTAATGTCTGTCAACAAAACACTAAATTTTCTCTTTTTCTGCCTTCCTTTTCAGAAAAGGTAAATTGTATGGCATCCATTTTCACAGGTGACAATAATCCTTTCGTCATTCTTTGACTATTGACAAGCTCATCACAGAATCATCTCTAGCTTCAGTTTTGACCAATATAATACCCACACATGCACATCACCTGAATGATGGTCAGCAACAATTGTTTGACTAATTTGTTTCTCCTTTCCCTTTTTTAGTGATACACGAGTGTCACTTTCAGTCAAAATAAGCCATGATTTATGACATCGAGCAGATTTTCATAATGATTCATTCACCAAACTTACTTCCCCAGTTTCTAGCCACCATGGGTTTCGTCCAGAATTGGGTAGCTGAGGTAGTCTTGAGTATCAAACAAAATCTAGACTTAAAGCTAACTATATGGGCCTTGTGTTCTACTATCTGAAATACCAGTTATTCCTAAAGCAGTCCAACATAAATTCAGCAGATAATTTCAAAACATTTCTTAGTGTTATCCAGCTAGAGTCACTGAACCTTCAGTACAACGGTTTAATGCTGGACACTAAGAATGATCATACGTGAAATAAATTTCTGAAATTATAAAGGACACCAATTATAAATGCGTGAAAACTGGCATTCAATTTGTTTATGAAAATCAATTCAAAAACGTCTGAACATGAGGACTTGGTGCTTTTATACACTTGGGTGGATGTTTTACATTTAAACAATATTAGCAGCATAAGCAAGGAGTTCCTACTTACTTTGAACGGTCAAATGAGCCAGCAATCTTCTTGCATGTTAAGCCTTTGCCTTTACACACACCGCACTTGTCAAACTTCTTGTTGGAACCGATGACTCTGTCACAACCAGCCTTGACACATTGTCCTTGAATACATACAGACGTGGAGTCTGGACTACATGGTGTGCCATCAACAACCTGTGAAGAAAACATTAATACTTATTATTAACCCTAATGGAGAGTAATATCCCAGTGGTTAAAGGAAAAAACACCACAGAGTATTGGAGCACTAAACAGGAACTGGCCTTGCAACCTAGATTAGAATAATTTGGATAAATTCTCTGGAGATTGACTGTATTTTTCTTTTTCTTGCTTTTTTTTTTAGTAAAGTAGATTTCATGACATGTTGAGAGTGTTGACAATGCATCAAATTACTGTTTTTTTTAAAATATAAAAGGGATAGGCTGTTTTTAGTTCTGCTATGGTTACTAAACTAACAGTTCACGTGTGGGGTGTTTGCCCTCATGCTCACTTGGAATAAAGGATCAAAATTTGCAACTGGCAGGTATAAAGCTCCTGGCAGGTGTGACTGTGATATTTATGACTCTTAAAAGATTTTCTGAACTCTATCGACGGCTTGACTCTTGTAATAGAGACATGACTTTTGCTAATCCTTATACACACTGGAGCTTGAACCAAGATCTCAGCAGACCTCTTGGTTCCTTTCTTCATATTAACTAGGGAAATACTGAAGGGAATGGTTAAAAAAAAATTGGAAAACATACCTTGGGTTGGAGCACAAAATAGTTGCCTGTGCCTTTTGATCGGCAAATAAGTTTGCATCGATCTTTAGGAGAGACTCCAGCATATTTTGGGACCCATTCAAATGTGCGCATTCCTCCAAAGGCAGCAGACTTTGAGAAGTCATTGTGCATCTCACATTGCTCTTCACGGAATGTTTTACCTGCAACAGAAACCATCAAACTGAAGATCAAAAACATTATTATTTGCTCAGTCAAAACAAAGAATCTGGAAAGGGATATTTGGCTTCTCAAACCCCAAATGCCAATGTTTTTGGAAAATAAATGATTCCCTCTTGGCCATTATTGTTGACTATGTTAAATGTATTGTACAAATCTTACCATTGTTAAAGGGGCAGTCCATGGTGTTGCATGATTTGTATTGGACCCTCTTTCCTTCACAGTATTTCCCACCGTTCTGTGGAACTGGATTATTGCAGTGCCTAAATGAGTACTGTACACCTCCACCGCATGTCCTTGAGCACTCACCCCAGGGTCCCCATGGGCCCCAGTTCCCATGAACTGCAGTCTGTTAGGAAAAAAGGATAACTAATTTAAAGAAAGATGAACAACACAACAAACAAAAAGTTAATTAGACAATGTTTCTCTCCAACCCAACACTGTAATTTTGTTTCTCCCATTCTTTATTTCCCCTTCTTAATTTGTCTTTTCCCTTGCCCGAATGGTGTTCATTTGGAATGCATTGCTTGAGAAATCATCAGCCTTTTAAAACTGATCAGATCAAAGATAACCCAATTCCATTTGTTGTTAGGGAGCACAAATGCAAGTGATAGCTAGGATGTTGAGGGTGAGCTTTCATACAGTCTGGACTATATTTAAACCCAAATCTTAATATGGATATTTGCTGAGCCTCTGTGACACTTCATAACCAGGATATTTTAGCAGGCAATGTCACAGAAGACAGTTACTAATTAACTAGAGTAGTAAATGAAACACACAATCAGGATAAAGTATGAACCTAGGAGGAACCAAAGCAAAATATGTTTGTGTAAATGCTTACACTATATTCCATCATGCTTGTCTGGTTAACACACTTTCCTTCCATGCACCATTTTCCTTGCCCACAGCTAGTACCATCAGCCCATGGGAAGTGCTTGGTTTGGCAGATGAGCATCCCACCAGACATTCCAGTGCACCACAGCAAGGAACATGTGTTGCCTGCATCAGGACAAAGCCTTGACTCTTCCCCAAAGGTGAACTGACACTGGCGATCTGCATCATAGGTGCTCCCTGGCAATTCACCAGGAAGCTGTAGAGGCTGCTGTGGTTTGTCCAACAGACATTCTCCTGAAAGCAGAGATGTTGACTGAATTTTAGCTTTATCGCAAATATTTCAGCACAACGCAAGATTTTTTTTAGATTAGATTAGATGACAGTGTGGAAACAGGCCCTTCGGCCCAACAAATCCACACCGGCCTGCCGAAGCGCAACCCACCCATTCCACTACATTTACCCCTTTACCTAACACTACGGGCAATTTAGCCTGGCCAATTCACCTGACCTGCACATCTTTGGACTGTGGGAGGAAACCGGAGCACCCGGAGGAAGCCCACGCAGACACGGGGAGAATGGGCAAACTCCACACAGTCAATCGCCTGAGTCGGGAATTGAACCCGGGTCTCTGGCGCTGTGAGGCAGCAGTGCTAACCACTGTGCCACCGTGCCGCCCACTTTGAAGACCTTTCAAAGGAAATTCACAATAAAATGTGAAAAACTCAATGAGAAGTTGAAAAATATTATTTTTTAAATATATCATCAAATCACTTTAACTATAAAAGGGCGGCACTGTGGTTAGCACTGCTGTCTCACAGCACCAGGGACTTGGGTTTGTTTCCAGCCTTGGGTGACTGGAGTTTGCACATTCTCCCCGTGTCTGTGTGGGTTTCCTCTGGGTGGTCCGGTTTCCTCTCTCAATCCAAAGATGTGCAGGTTAGGTGGATTGGCCATGCTAAATTGTCCATAGTATTCAAGGATTATAGGTTAGGTGCATTAGTCAGGGGTAAATTTATGACAATCGGGTAGGGGAATGGGTCTGGGTGGGTTAATCTTCAGATAGTTGGTGTGGACTTGTTGGGCCGAAGGGCCTGTTTCTACACTACACGGATTCTATACAAAGAGTTAAAAATGTTATACTAGTAATGGTTATTCCACATTACAATTTGTAGCTTATTAGTAAAACTAATTACAATTATAGTGTATTTATTAGATACATTATCCACAATAGTTGTTATATTTTTAATCAATTCAGTTGCCAAAGTTACATACTAAAAAAAAATTCCAGAAACATAAAGTTTACTTTTGGGCAGGGGTGTGGTTCTTACCATGCCCATTGTCCAGGAAGGAAGTGATCCTGTAAGCACTGCAGGCAGACCAAGGCTGGTTCCTATCCAAGTTGGAGAGTGTTGACGCCATCATGTGGGAATTCCCAGTTTTAGGAATGGTATTAAGACATTGCCATGTATCATCATGGAGCATGTTAAACACATGGCCTGGAAAGAGTAAAAGAAAATCAATCAAGTCTCAGATTATGCAAATATTTCAGTTACTTTAAGTCCTGCTGAATGACCCTTCCATACTTTGCAAGTCCCACCCACTTATATTAACTTCAGATGTACCTCAGAATGTTGTAATGTACTGTGCCCCATCCCTAATATTGTGTAGAATGTTATTAATTCATGAAGATGTCCTAATTTCTCCTAAATCAAATTTATGGCAAGTAGTTTTTCAAAGTTAGACATTTTGTACTGTTACGCAAATAATATTTAATACAACTGATTTGATTTTTTAAAAATGCTCAATGCATCTTTCTCCGATGTCTCCAGAAATTATATGAACTAATCTATGCAATAAACTAAGCCAGAATTACAAAACTAACACAAACAGCAGCTGGAACTCCATCTTCAGCAAGTAAAATTAATACAACAAACATTTACCATTGGAGGGTGAGGTACTTACCCAACTCGTGAGCTGCAGTGAAGGCAGCTTGCAGACCATCATCCTCAATGACTGAGCAGCTTCGCCTGGGATCACAAATTGTCCCAACATCAGCCATCCCCAGTGTATCACAAGTCTGGGCTCCACACAGATCCTTAATAAGGATAAACAAGGGCAGCATTTAGCAAAATCTTCAGGGAAATAAAGGTCAACTCTAAAAGCTGGCATCCTTCTTTACCAAGAATAATTTTTTTTCAAAAAGCCTACGTAATTCTCAAAAGATGCTTTGTGAAAGGCCCTCTGCATGCACATTAAACATATTTGACATGCATACTAATAGACATGTTTGGACAGGAGCCTTGGCTTACCGTTCTGGTGAAGAGTATAGCAGTGTCGTAGTGTTCTGGATTACGGTCACTGACTGGGTTGTGCTGCCTCTGCCAAGTACAGAAGTTCCTCAAGGTTAGAGCTGCATTAAAAGACACGTCAGGTCCTTTCTCCTTCTCATAGATAACCAGGATCTTCACCACCACCAAGCTGATGGAGTTTTTAATACTCGGATGCTTGTACAATTTGGCAGCCACTGACATTAAAGTGAGGAGATAGTGCCTGAGCCCACTGCCATGGAACTCTGCCATAGAATTGTCTGCCACCAGCAAGGTCTCTACATAGCGAGGCGAGGAGACAAACCTCTTGGCTCTTTGGTGTCCAGTGGGTTCTGGTGGAGTGGCCTCGGATCCAGACTGTTGGGTATCAGTGCTCTTCGCTGTCTGGGGCTCCTCTTGATCACTTACCTAGTTGATATTTTTAAAAAAAATGAAATTAGACATTAATTGAAAATAAAATAAAACTCTCAAGTTTCCCTCTGTAACAGAGATAGCAAGCTTATAGCAGGAGATGCCACTTCATGAGACAGCAGCCAGAATTGCACTCTGCTCGGTGGCTGGTTTTTATCTGCAGGCTCGGTAATTCAGGACTAAAAAGTGATCTTGTGAGCAGATCGAGTGCTTTTCAAACATTTGCTTTACAGATTGAACATTAAAAACGGTCAAGATTAGAGTGGTGCGGAAACGCACAGCAGGTCAGGCAGCATTAAAAAGGGTATAGATTCGGAAAAAAAAAGTCAAGATGCACAGAGAAGCGGCATATGACAAAGAGGAGTTTTTGGGGCAGGGAACAGGGAGTGAAGGGGGTGGGGGAATGTTATCTACAGTAGCAGTGTAGCCAGTGAAGACAGGCTGCTGCTTACCCCGCACTTGGTGCCGCCAGGTCGGTCTGAGGAGCTCAGACTTGTCCTGCGGATGAAGTGAGGCTGCATGTCCCCTGGCTGTGTCCCATTCACGGGATAGATGTGATACTGGGCTCCGTCGACCACGAAAGCGCCTTGGATGCCATGGCAGAGGCTGACCGCCGCCAGGGAGCCGGGCAGGGAGTTGACGGTGCCGGCGTAGAAGCAGCGGCGAAGGTCGGGCTCTGCCTCCTCCTCCTCCTCCGGGGTTTGACCAGGCTCAGGACCCCCGAGCCGCTGCAAGGTGACAACCGGCGCCAGGAAACTGTGATCGGGCTCCAGCTCCAAGTCGAACCGCTGCCCGAAGGCGTGGAGCCGGTAGAAGATCCTTTGCCCCGGCTCAGGCTCCTGACTGGCCCCGGCTCCTAGCTCCAGGCCCTCCTGGTCCAGCCGCACTGGGTAAGTGACAATCTCCTCCGAGGTCCCGGCCAGAACCTGCCCGGGCCCCATCCCACCGCATAACCACAGCCAAACCAGTCCGAGCACCGCAAACATCTTCCGGACACGCTGAGAGAGAGAGAGCGCACTCCAAAAAAAAACTGCCAGCCAAATTGCAAAGCAAAAAAAAAGTAAAATAAAAATCCCAAATTGGAAAAAATAAATCAATGCAACTTCTCAATTTTGAATCTGAAATCGCTTTCTAAAACAGTTGGAGGGATCACAGTTCCACTCTTTTGCAGCGAGAAAGTCTCTCTCTTATTAAGTTGCAGCAGAATTATTCAGTTTTGTTGCTCCCCATAAATCTGGTGGATGCCTCTCTGGTTTGTGCTGGACTCGCTCGCTCAGTGCTCCTTTTATAAGCCCGCAGCAGCCCTCCTCAGCCTCCAGCTGCCCCTTAGCCGGCCCCTTCCTTTTCCCTTGATCAGCGTCGACAGCCTATCCCAGCTCGGTGCGTAAGTGCAAACTTGGATGAGTTCAATCTGGCGCCCAGCCTGCTCTCTCCACAAGGGCAGTCGGCAAAAGAGCTCCGGTTTCACCGGGAAACCTTCAATGAACAAGCCATTTTCAACCTTTCGTTTGCACCTGCTTTTTTTTTGTTTCCAGGTAGCCCCCTTCTCTGGAAACACAAAACTACCCCAGCTACAATGTCACATTCACATTAAATCCCTCCTTTTTTTGCTCCTACAGCGTCCCCATTCATTCAAACAGCTTAGCTCCCTTCCAATGCAGTCACTCCCGGAGTAAAATTCTGGGTAAACTCAACGAGATTCATTTTCTTATCTACTTCCGTCACGTTCAGAAATAATACAACCTTTGTTTCAAAATTATCCCCTTTCAAACTCTCTGATGCCTTCCTTAACTCCCTGCCTCCTCTCCAAACCAACATTACCGTTTAAAAGTAATGTTCCCCCTGAATTATAAAGGAAGTTCTTCATGAAACTTTTTTTTCAATAAAAGACAAGTTCAGTTGAGCTTTTGGGTGGATCCAGAGCGACTAACCTTTTCAGGGGAACGCCACGGATAAGTTAGACGAGGAAACGCAGAATCATTTTAAAGTTTCATTAATTAAGAAAATGTCGTTTTGTTTGAAACACAATCTTTCGTTTGAGGAAGATGGTAAATACAACTTATGAAATATCGTCACTGAAATAAAGGGAAAAGAAGATACTCTTCAGTTGACATTGCCTGAAAGTTTTTTTTCCCTTTTATATCACGTCCCGCAATTAGGTTTCTGAACGCTGACTGCACTTCCCAGTTTGTCAGCGATATTCACAATGAAACCAGCATCTCCTCTCCTCTCCTCTCCGCCTTAACAGTAGATTCGCCCACGCCTTCACTATCTGAACCGCCGGAATGAATTTATCTCTGCTTCCCCAACAAAAAAATAATTAAATATCTGAACACAAACCATCACTTCTTCTTTGTATTTTTTTGAGGACTGATTAGCTCTCGCTTTCCTAATTCTGTTTCTGTATGTTAATAGAAGTGGATTAACCCTTTATAATTAAAATAAAATCAAGGCGTTAATTAAGTATCGATTAAAACGGGGGCAGGAGTGGGGAGGGTGTAACGTAAGAGCACTTCTTGGCTGAGCGGTCTCCTGGTACCGTATTTACTGATATTTGAGCGCTTCATGCGATTCTCCAAATCAGCGCCTGCCCTTTCCAGTCAAGTTTAAGGTAAGGGATTATTTCACAGCTTGGTGTTCTTTCACTAGCTGTGTGTGTTTCCCTGCTCGTGCACGGCCCGCCCAGTCAAACCTCACGCCTCTGGCCACAGCTCGCCACTTTGGAAGGCGATTTGTGTGGGCGCTGCTCAGTAATGACAACGAAAGGTTGAAATTAAAACAAAGTTACACGTTTGTTCAGTGATTCCCTCCCCAGGGAATCCTCACAATAAAGCAACTGAAGGAACAGCATAAGTAATCTTTTTTCAACAAATGCGACCAAGTTTAAAATCCTTCCAAGTGAACCTCTCCACCTATTCAACGTGTTTTATCCACAATGTAGATTTATGATGGAGACAGAGTTAAACACATTTTTATGTTATTTTCTACTCCCCAGTTAAAAATGAAACAATGAAACCACAGCATGTGTGGGAAGAAAGCAGGATCGACATTTCGAGTCTAATTAACTCTATTTCTCTCTGCACAGATGCTAAGTTTCTCCAGCAATTTTTGTTTCCGTTTCAGATTTCCAGCAGTTCTTTCTTTACCCCACCTGATGAAGGAGCAGTGCTCCGAAAGCAAGTGCTTCCAATTAAACCTGTTGGACTATATCCTGGTGTTGTGTGATTTTTAAGTTTGTACATCCCAGTCCAACACCGACACATCCAAATCATCCCAGCAGATGGCGCGTTTAAACCACATATGGATCCCAACCCGTCCTGTCATCAACCCGTGTCATTTTGTTTTTGGTTTTAGTTAATTTAAGGTGTTTTAGATGAACGGTTATAAGTCAGTAGAAACCCAAAGCATTTGACGATTCCAATGTAAGCAAACAGGTTAAATCTGGCAAGATCTTTTACCTATCATCTGAGAGCCAGAGTTCGCACTTAGTGTCTATATTGACCTAGTACAGAGATGTGAGCTGGAGACTGAAATAAGCACAATCTGAGGATGCTTAGTTTACAGACTTCAGACCACTTGGACATTTTCTTAATGCTTATAATGGATAATTGTATTTCGTTTATCTATGTGGCATTTTGTTTGTTGAAGATTACTGAGAACATTTATTTTCCCGAATTCCTAATCTTACCTCAAAGACAGCAGGACGAGTTGGTATGGGAAAGGGGTAACAGTGAAAGAGTTTGATGGCGGTCTCCTTTACTCAGTTTGAAGAAGGTGGCTTCATTATGCAAAAGTCCATTCTCTCCAGCCGACAGACAGACTTTCAGATTGAAAACTGTTCAATTAAAGGGCAGTGCTGGCATCCATCCCCTTGGTACGCTCAAAACTAAGCCAAAAGCTTTTCTTTCTGCATGACTAGTCAGGTGTGCAACTCTTTGGACGCTGTTGAAAGACACACGAAAAATTCTTTGTGAATGTTTTGAACCACGTTCAATGTGATCAATTTACCACCAGATGGCGGCAATCGAGCATTTTTGCACATTTTGTACTGTATGAGGGGAGTGAATCCATCTGCTCTCCACCAGCTCCTCAGCCCCAACCCTTCCAATAGATCCTATAAATTACCTGGTGCTTGTCTTCTGTGGTGAACCACAGTGACTCCACAGTAACATTATGGTTAAGTTGGGGAATCCTGTTTGATGCTTCTAGTGTGCAAAAGTTCTTAGAATCAACTAGGAGAAAGTCTATTCCTGATGAAGGGCTTTTGCCCGAAACGTCAATTTTCCTGCTCCTCAGATGCTGCCTGACCTGCTGTGCTTTTCCAGCACCACTGTAATCTAGGAGAAAGTGAGGACTGCAGATGCTGGAGATCAGAGTCCAGCTTATGCTCGAAACGTTGACTCTCCTCGGATGCTGCCTGATCGTCTATGCTTTTCCAGCGCCACGCTTTTTGACAAGTTCTTAGAATGTAATGTAACTCTAAAACATTTAATTTTATTTAAAATCAACTTGTGCATTTATTGAATTTAAAGAAACCTGGAATTTGATTACAGCCTGTAGCTCATTCACATTTGATTGTTACTTATATACAAATAGTCTGAACGCCTCATTAGATTCCAGGCTGTCCATTATTCTATATTAAACCACCTGAACCTATCAATTAGATTCCAGATTTGCAATCTGTTCTGGGCATCCAACTTGTAACTAGCTTTCAGGTGTCCATTATTAAATGTAATGACATTTATAGTGTTATAATATAGTAATAATAACATCAACCCTCTAATACAATTTAGTTTTTAATCCACTCTGGTATGTCCATGTACCACATTCCATTTGCCTTCCATCTCAGTGCTCCTTATGGAGCAAAATTCCTGAGCAAAATCCATCAGCAGGTGTCCTTTGGATTAAAGAATGGGAAACACAGAAAGTCGCACAGAAAGTCATTGGAGCAAACCTCATGTATTGAAAGGCAGGTTTTGAACACTTAGTGGTTAGCACTGCTGCCTCACAGCACCAGGGACACAGGTTTAATTCCACCCTTGGGTGACTGTCTGTGTGGAGTTTGCACATTCTTCCCGTGTCTGCGGGGGTTTCCTTCCACAGTCCAAAGATGTGCCCGTTAGGTGAATTGGCCATTCTAAATTGCCTGTAGTGTTTGGTGCATTAGTCAGAGGGAAATGGGTTTGAGTGGGTTACTCCTCGGAGGGTCGGTGTGGACTTGTTGGGCCGAAGGGCCTGTTTTCACACTGTAGGGAACCTAATCTAATCTAAAAAAAACAAGAATGGTCCTTACTAAACAAGTATAAGACCAGCCAGGGGGCCCTGCACAGTCAACTGTAGTCTCAGTACAAACTCTTTATGCACTTGTGGAGAGACAGAAATAATTGTGTCCCCTTTACAGACTAAACGGCAGACTCATCACAATAAACTCAGCGGATGTGGCAGAAATCACTTGGTTCTGGAGATTTGCATTTGCTAAATAAATAAATATACCTGCAGTTAAAGAGATCAAATGAAAGTCCATATTAGCCTTGCATTCACAAACAAAAACAGAAGTTGCTGGCAAAGCTCAGCAGGTCTGGCATATCTCTGAAGAGAAACTGAAAGAGAAACATTTTGGGTCAGTTGGCCCTTCCTCAGAACTGATGGTAGCTAGGAAAATGTTGGTTTATATGCAGAAGACAGGGTGGGAGTGGATAAGGAGTAAATGGTAGGTAGGGAGAGAGCCCAAAGAGAGAGAAGACTTGAACAAATAAAGGAGGGCGAATAGCTGTTAATGGAGACAGTTGCTGGCTAACAATAGGTAGTGTCTAATGCCAGGCTATGTGATAATAAGGCCTGGTGTATGTGGCAGGGGCTGAGATATGGCAGAGTTTAGGCACCAAAACTATTGAACTCAATATTGCGTCCAGATGGCTGCAGGATCCCCACGTGGAAAATTAGATGTTAATCTTCCAACCTACATTGAGCTTTGCTGGAGCACTGCAGTGAGCCAGAGACAAGAGATGTTGGCCAGGGAACAGGGTGCAGGTTTACTCTTACTCTGAGACGGTGCCCACTGGTCCTTGACTCTCCCACAAGAGAAAACAATCTTTCAGCATCTACCATATCAAGCACCTTAGAATCTTACATGTTTCAATAAGATCAGCTCTGATTATTCTATATTCCAACAAGTACAACTCCAACCTACTCAAATTCTCCTCAGAAGAAAATCCTGATTTACAGTAAATGCAGTTCTTTCAATTTTTTTATAAGGATTGCATTAACTGTCCACAAGATGGCAGTAGATCACCAGGTGCAAATCCTGAATTACCACAGACATTGAGTATACACTGACACCCATCAGATGAACAGCCAAGAACAGGTATTACAGTGTATAAAAAGTTTGGATTGATATTTTATTGATGAATTATGTGTCAAGTAGGATCAAATCCAGAAAATTTCTCAACAAATTTGCACCAGTAGAAGCATTACATTCACATTCCACCACTGCATTTGAGAATTTGAATTTAGTTAAAACAATCTGGAAATGAAACTGCTGTCAGTAAAAGTGACAATGAACTTGTCATATTGTCATAAAGGAGGAAGTGAGTGAGTGAGGACTGCAGATGCTGGAGGTCAGAGTCGAGAGTGTGATGCTGGAAAAGCAAAACAGGTCAGGCAGTATCCGAGGAGCAGGAGAATGATGAAGGGCTTATTTCCGAAAAATTAATTTTCCTGCTCCTCGGATGCTGCCTGACCTGCTGTGCTTTCCCAGCACCACATTCTTGATTCGTATTGTCATAAATCCAACCAAAGTCCAGGAAGGAAGGAAAGTGTTAACCTTTTTATTATTTGATCAAGGAATATTAGAATTGCTGGCAACAGCAGCTTTTAATACCTGACCCTAAATGCCCTTGAGAAGGTGGGAGTTCATGGAGATTTGGTGTAGGGACACTCTCACTGTGCTGCTTAAGAGGGAGTTCCAGGATTTTGACCAAGAGACAGTGAAGGAAGCTTGGTGTGTTCCCTGTAGGGGAATTACAGGTGGTGATATGCTGATGCATCTCTGCCAATATCCTTCCAGGAGGTAGAGAAACAGAGTTAATATTTCATATCCAATATGACTTACTGTCTCTAATCTCCCTTGTCCTTTAGCCTTTCCCTGACATTGTGTCTTGTTTCACATGCTCCTTCTTACCTTTATCTAGAGCATAAAGTCCATCACTTTAATGAGGATTCTGGGTAATTCAAGATAGAGGACAGGAAAAATTTCTGGCTGTAACAACTGCTCCTTTTTAAAGGTATTTTAGATGCTGGAGGTGATTTCCCCGAATTCCAGGAGCAGCAATTACTGTTTTATATGCTGTTGCATTGATTTGGAACTTTGGAGAAAAAAAAGTCAAAACAATAGCAGTTTTAAAAGGGAGAGGAACAGACAAAGGAGGCACATGTTGAGATCAGTGCAGGAGAGAGAGAGAGAGAGAGAGAAAGAAACTGACAGAGCAGTGAACCTGCACAGTTACTGCCTTTGCTGTTTGAATTCATGTATCGCTGGACATTGAAGTGCATCTGGGAAAATTAACAAACAGTAAAATTCACAACTGATCTTGGAGGAACCTGTTTGGGAGAGGTCACTGCACAGAAACAGAAGTAAATATTTAAGCGTGGCCTTAGAGTAAGTCTACAGTAGTGCATAGAGGGGGTTCTTTCTTGATTATATGTTTTATTGAGCTATGTCTCTTTATTAAACTTAAAAATATAAGCCATAAGTATTAATTTAACCTGGAGCAGTGTTTTGTAGGGGAATAAGATGGTGCTATTTTCTGGATCTGTAGATTGTGAATGAGCAAAAATGGCCTTTAATAGAGTGATATGCTCTTCTTGTCGGATATGGGAGTTTAGGGAGAGTTTATGGGTTACTGAGGATTATATCTGCAATAAATGCCGTTGGTTGCGAATCCTATTGGATTGAATGGATCGGTTGGAGAGATAGTTAGAGGCAATGAGGAATTTACAAGAGCAAGGGGATGTGATGGATGGCAGTTATAGGAAGGGGGAAAAGTCCCAGATACAGTCACATAGATGGGTTAACTCCAGGAAAGGTAAGAGAGGTAGGCAGTTAGTACAGGAGTCTTCTGTAGCTGTCCCCATTTCAAACAAGTATGCTGTGCTGGAAAATGTAGGGGGTGATGGATTCTCAGGGGAATGTAGCACAAACAGTCAAGTTTCTGGTATTGAGACTGGCGCTAGTGCAATGAGGGGTTCCAAGAGATTGATTGTGTTAGAGGATTCTCTAGTCCGAGGCGTTTCTGCGGCCAGTAGTGAAAAATCAGAATGGTGTGTTGCTTCCCTGGTGCCAGGACCAAAGATGTCTCAGAGAGGGTGCAGAATGCTCTCAAAGGGGAGAAGGGCCAGCAGGAGGTCATTGTACACATTGGAAACAACGATATAGGAAGGAAAAAGGATGAGATTCTGAAGGGAGATTACAGAGAGTTAGGCAGAAATTTAAAAAGGAGATCCTCGAGAGTAGTAATATCTGGATTACTCCCGGTTCTACGAGCTAGTGAGGGCAGGAATAGGAGGATAGAGCAGATGTGAATGTATGGGTGAAGAGCTGGTGTATGAGAGAAGGATTCATATTTTTGGATCATTTGAATCTCTTTTGGGGTAGAAGTGACCTGTACAAGAAGGACAGATTGCAACTATATTGGAAGGGACTAATATACAGGCAGGGAGATTTGCTAGAACTGCACGGCTGGATTTAAACTAGTAAGGTGGGGTGGGGGTAGGGGGGTGGTGATGGGGAGTTGTCACCCAGGGAGATATTGAGGGGAGATCAATCTGAGACTGGTACAGTTGAGAACAGAAGCGAGTCAAACAGTCAGCACAGGCAGAGACAAAGCAGATAACAAGATGGGACTGATAAATTAAACTGCATCTATTTCAATGCAAGGGGCCTAACAGGGAAGGCAGATGAACTCAGGGCATGGTTAGGAACATGGGTCTGGGATATCATAGCAATTACAGAAACATGGCTCAGGGATG
>NC_057721.1:73107830-73111433 GCF_004010195.1 Chiloscyllium plagiosum | reverse complement strand
GAGTGGCATTTTTGAGAAGGGTTAGCATTTCAGTTGTGCTGAGGGAGGATATTCCCAGAAATACATCCAGGGAAGTTATTTAGGTGGAACTGAGAAATAAGAAAGGGATGGTCACCTTATTGGGATTGTATTATAGACCCCCTAATAGTCAGAGGGAAATTGAAAAACAAACTTGTAGGGAGATCTCAGTTATCTTTAAGAATAATAGAGTGGTTACGGGAGGGGATTTTTACTTTCCAAACATGAACTGGGACTGCCATAGTATTAAGGGTTTAGGTGGAGAGGAATTTGCTAAGTGTGTGCAAGAAAATTTTCTGAATCGGTATGTGGATGTACCTACTAGAGAAGGTGTAAAACTTGACTTACTTTTGGGAAATGAGGCAGGGCAGGTGACTGAGGGGTCAGTGGGGGAGCACTTTGGGACCAGCGACCATAATTCTATTAGTTTTAAAATAATATGGAAAAGGATAGACCAGATCTAAAAGTTGGAGTTCTAAATTGGAGAAATGTCAATTTTGACAGTACGAGGTAAGAATTTTCAAAAGCTGATTGGCGCCAGATGTTTGCTGGTAAAGGGATGGCTGGAAAATGGAAAGCCTTCAGAAATGAATAACGAGAATCCAGAGAAAGTATATTCCTGTTAGGGTGAAAGGAAAGGCTGGTAGGTAGAGGGAATGCTGAATGAATCAAGACATTGAGGGTTTGGATAAGAAAAGGAAGGAAGCATATATCAGGTATGGACAGGATAGATTGAGTGAATCTGTAGAAGAGTATAAAGGCAGTAGGAGTATACTTAAGAGGGAAATCAGGAGGGCAAAAAGTGGACATGAGAGAGCTTTGGCAAATAGACTTAGGGAGAATCCAAAGGGTTTTTACTAATACATTAAGGACAAAAGGGTAACTAGGGAGAGAAAAGGGCCCCTCAAAATCAGCAAGGCAGCCTTTGTGTAGAGCTGCAGAAAATACGGGAGATACTAAATGAACATTTTGCATCAGTATTTACTGTGGAAAAGTATATGGAAGATATAGAATGTAGTGAAATGGATGGTGACTTCTTGAAAACTGTCCATATTACAGAGGAGGAAGTGCTGGATGCCTTGAATTGCATAAAAGTGGACCCTGGAACTCTGTGGGAAGCTAGGAATGTGGTTGCTGGGCCTCTTGCTGAGATATTTGTATCATCAATAGTCACAGGTGAGGTGCTGGAAGACTGGAGGTTGGTTAACGTGGTGCATCTGTTTAAGAAGGGTGGTAAAGACAAGCCAGGGAACTATAGACCGGTGAGCATGACGTCGGTGGTGGGCAAGTCGTTGGAGGGAATCCTGAGGGACAGGATGTACGTGTATTTGGAAAGGCAAGGACTGATTAGGGATAGTCAACATGGCTCTGTGCGTGGGAAATCATATTCCACAGACTTGATTGAGTATTTTGAAGACGTAACAAAGTGGATTGATGAGGACAAAATGGTGGACGTGATCTATATGGATGTCAGTAAGGTGTTCGACAAGGTTCTCCATGGGAGACTGGTTAGCAAGGTTAGATCTCATGGAATACAGGGAGAACTAGCTATTTGGATACATAACTGGCTCAAAGTTATAAGACAGAGGGTGGTGGTGGAGGGTTGTTTTTCAGATTGGAGGCCTGTGACCATTGGAGTGCCACAAGGATCGGTGCTGGGTCCTCTACTTTTCATCATTTATATAAATGATTTGGATGTGAGCATAAGAGGTATAGTTAGTAAGTTTGTTGATGACACCAAAATTGGAGGTGTAGTGGATAGCGAAGAGGGTTACCTCAGATTACAACAGGATCTGGACCAGATGGGCCCATGGGCTGGGAAGTGGCAGATGGAGTTTAATTCAGATAAATGCGAGGTGCTGCGTTTTGGGAAAGCAAATCTTAGTAGGACTTATACATTTCATGGTAAGGTCCTAGGGTGTGTTGCTGAGCAAAGAGACCTTGGAGTGCAGGCTCATAGCTCCTTGAAAGTGGAGTCGCATATAGCTAGGATAGTGAAGAAGGCGTTTGGTATGCCTTCTTTTATTGGTCAGAGTACTGAATGCAAGAGTTGCGAGGTCATGTTGTAGCTGTACAGGACATTGGTTAGGCCACTTTTGGAATTTTGCTTGCAATTCTGATCTTCCTATCGGAAAGATGTTGTGAAACTTAAAAGGGTTCAGAAAAGCTTTACAAGGATGTTGCCTGGATCTGAGGATTTGAACTATAGGGAGAGGCTGAACAGGCTCGGGCTGTTTTCTCTGGAGCGTCTGAGGCTGAGGGGTTACCTTGTAGAGGTTTACATAATTATGAGGGGCATGGATAGGGTAAATAGACAAAGTCTTTTCCCTGAGGTAGGGGAGTACAGAACTAGAGGGCATAGGTTTAGGGTGAGAAGGGAAAGATATAAAAGAGACCTAAGGCGCAACCTTTTCACGCAGAGGGTGGTATGGGTATGGAATGAGCTGCAAGAGGAAGTGGTGGAGGCTGGTACAATTGCAACATTTAAGAGGCACTTGGATAGATATATGAATAGGAAAGATTTGGAAGGATATGGGCCGGGTGCTGGCAGGTGAGACTAGGTTGGGTTGGGATATCTGATCGGCATGGATGGGTTGGACTGAAGTGTCTGTTTCTGTGCTGTACATCTCTATGACTCTATGACTCTAAGAGTCATTTTGGACGAAAAACATTAACTCTTTCTCTCTCCACAATTACTGCCAGACTCGTTGAGTATTTATTTTTATTTCAAATTTCCAACAATTGGAGTATTTTCCTCTTATTCTCGGGAGCTAACAATATACTAATAAACCTCTACCAATAAGAACTAGCAAGAAACAAAAGTATTTTTCTTGTTCAATATTATGAGTGATAATTTTTCTTTAGCTTTCTATGCTGCCACTTAATTACGCAATACCTTTGTACTGTAGCAATATTTTTGACTGTTCTCTCAATCAGCTATAAAGTGATTGTTTAAGTCTGTACTTTGTAGCAATCAACTACTGCCCAAAACCACTAATGTTTTGATGATAAAAACAAAATAAAACAAAGAATTATGCATTCCAGAACTCCGATATACTCAGATAAGTTTTGATTTGTCTGGTTAACATGCAAAACAATGCTTTTCACTGTGACTCGGTGCATGTGACAATAATAAATCAAATCGAATCAAAAACAAACAACTGAAGTTTTTGGAGAAACCTGGCAAGTCTGATTGTATCTGTGAAGAGAAAACTGTTAACATTTCCAGTCCAGTGATGCTTATTTGGAAACAAATACATACACGCATGCATCCAATACACTACAGACACACACATATATGAACATGGCCATACAGACACACAAGCAAATGCACAATGTGCACACAGACACACACTGACAGAGGCATCCAAAAATAGAAAGACAGATATGCACGCACAAACACATTCACACAGAGTACACAATGAGAATTAAGCTGAAAATGTGTTGCTGGAAAAGCGCAGCAGGTCAGGCAGCATCCAGGGAACAGGAGAATCGACGTTTCGGGCATAAGCCCTTCTTCAGGAATGAGGAAAGTTTGTTCAGCAGGCTAAGATAAAAGGTAGGGAGGAGGGACTTGGGGGAGGG
>NC_057721.1:73047691-73107019 GCF_004010195.1 Chiloscyllium plagiosum | reverse complement strand
TACCCATTCAGATACCTTTTAAATGTTGTAGTTGTACCAGCTTCCACCACTTCCTCTGGCAGCTCATTCCATACATGCACCACCCTCTGCGTGAAAAAGTTGCCCCTTGGGTCCCTTTTAAAATTTTTCCCTCTCACCCTAAGCCTATGCCCTCTAGTTCTGGATTTCCCCTAATGCAGGGAAAATACTTTGCCTATTTGCCCTATCCATGCCCTCAAGATTTTATAAATCTCTATAAAAGTCACCCTTCAGCATCCAATGCTCCAGGGAAAACAGCCCCAGCCTATTCAGCCTTGCCCTGTAGCTCAAATCTTTCTGCAACTAGTAACAATTACTGTCCTTTTACACTTCCTACTCACACATGATCACTAACTGCTCTTGCATCAACTTCTGGTCCACAATTGGACCAAAGGTTCCAAATCTGGTTGGAGGAGATTGGTAGACATCTGGATCCTCATTATCTAAGAAGAGAAAATAGTGTAATTGGTCTTGCTATGAAGAATCGGACTGGTCATGTGGAGATGGGGAAATAACAATGGACAACTAATACAGTAAGCTCCACTGCATTGTGTGGTTCTCCATCATCATTAGTGCTAATTCATCCAAGGCATCCACAAGGTTGTATCCATTTTCACTAATTGTCAATCTCTCTTAATAGAATGATACAATACAGAAAAGGTCCTTTGGCCCACTGAGTCTGTTCTACCAAGAACACACAATCTACACTAGTCACACTTTCCAGCAGTAGGCTGATAACCTTGAATGTTATGATATTTCAGGTGCTCATCCAAGTACCTTTTAAAGTTTGTGCTGCCACCCACCTAAACTACCCTTCCAGGCAGTCTATACCAGATTCCTACCATCCTTAGGGTGAACAAAAACTGCCTGCCTCCAACTCAGTGCTAAAATATCTGTTTAGAAAGAGGCTTTACCTGAATACCAACTGCCAGCCACAAGCATTGAAGTCCTGACAACCCCTCAGCTCAAAGAGGTCAATGATTTGAAGTCATGACAGAGTTGGGCCGAGACCAAGTCTGATGAGTTGTGAGGCTGGATATTTTCCAATTATGAACTACATGGTTTAAAGGGTTAGGAACAGCATGATCATTCACAACACAGGGCCTTGTAAAGAGAAAGCTGTTTCATGTAAACAGAAGCCAATGGCCGGCATGATCATTCCTTATGCTCACATCTTGTCTATCAGCACAAGTTGGAGGAACCTACTATGTTTTGCTGCTCAAGTTTGTATGCCGTCAGATTTCTTGATAGAAGAGAGGAGAGTTGGAAGTTGGAACATTGCTAGGATGATTTGAGATATTAATGAGCTGCAAATGCATGAACGTAAGCTTCTCACCACACAACAGGGAGGTCCTGAACTCCTCTAGTCTGGGAGAGATTTTCTTGACATGAGGATTTGATATCTAGAATCTCAGCCGATTTAAGTCATCTCACTCACCACTCTCAGAAGGGAAAATTCTATCTCAAGATAGCAAACCTTTTAAGTTCATAGAGTAAGAGGTATACAGTACGGAAACAAACCCTTCAGTCCAATTTGTCCATGCTGACCAGATATCCTAACCTAATCTAGTCCCATTTGCCAGCACTTGGCCCATATCCCGCTAAACCCTTCCTATTCATATACCCATCCAGATGCCTTTTTAATGTTGTAATTTACCATGTTAGGATTTACAATTAGACACAAACTCATCTACACCAGTGCTTATGGACCTACTAATAGAGCATCTTGACACTATCATTACCACCAGTAAATATGGGCTTTGTATCTAGCAGAAGCCTCTAATAGAAACACGACCAATAACTCACTGTAGAACAGAAATGTTCCTTCACCCCATCACTCATACTTTGCAAATCCTGTGGAATGCATGGGAGTTAATTAGTGTCTGACCAACTGTTTCCATTAACAGGATGCCCATTATTAGGCTTTTATGTTGTGAAATATCAAAAGCTGCAACTCCTCCAGGAGAGTTTTAAACCTCAATTGAAGTTTCCTAACAACTATGACACATTAGACTTAGACTGTAATAATGCTATAAACAGTTTTGTTATTTTGAAACAATCCAAACCAATAGTTCATCTCAACTCTGTACTACAAAGAGACAGGGACAATGAAATTAAACTACGAGTGGAATGGGGAGTGAGGAGGAGTAGGGGCTGATTTTCTTTCCGGCTGAGAGAGCCTCTGAGGTCCATACATGGCAGTAGCCATCTGTAACCTGGAGTCATTGCCACAATGGCGTGTTGAGACCGATCACTGCAGGTAGAACCTCGGAATAACTGCACAAATACACAGCCTTGCCACTTTGAGGGAATGTTGGGGTGTGTGGGGATGGTGGTGAAGTAGATTTATTTATTTTTGGGAGAATAAAAACACCAGCCATCTTGGGCTTTGATGTTTAAAGTTGGTCAACATTTATTCCTCATTGCTAAAGCAGTTTCCAACCCATCTACCCATATCTTCAAACGTCACCGCCCCACATTTGGCAGAGTCTGCAGATTGCACAGTGGACCTATTAGATATCTCACAGCTCATCAAATTGGAATGGAAGCACACCATCGTCACTCTCAAGGGGCCATTAAGAAGATAGTCTAGCAAGGCTCTAAAAGCCTAAAACATGGAAGGACATTAATGTGCTATGTAGTTTTCTAAATTTTAATGTATACCAGTCATGTTTATATGGAGTCAGAAATGCGGAAATTTACTCAACTAGTTATGTAATACTGATATGGCTGCTCAGACTTGCATTTCAGCCTTAATTACTATAACATACATGGTTGACTGGCTGACTAACAGATTGGCTAGCATGTTGACTACCAACTGAATGTACAGAAAGATGGAGACCAATTATACGATTGCTCACATATCATGATCTCATCTCGCTGTCTTAAATGTAGATTGCCTTTCTGAGATCTGTGCAATAATACAATATCCTAGATTTTCCCTCTAAAGAGTAGGAAACCTGTTCTGATAAATATGTAGAAGGATGTACATTAGTACCATGTCTTTATACATTAAGATAACTCTTTGGCAGATGCACAACACAACTGGATCTAGTGGTTATACAATGATCATTCCTGAAGAAGGGCTTATGCCCGAAACGTCGATTCTCCTGTTCCCTGGATGCTGCCTGACCTGCTGCGCTTTTCCAGCAACACATTTTCAGCTCTGATCTCCAGCATCTGCAGACCTCACTTTCTCCACAATAAGAATGAAACCTTCTTCAGGCTGTAGAATTATGATAAAGGTGAGTTTTTGTCTTGCTGAGCGAAGACACTTTTTGTGAAGTTTCTCATCGTATACATATCAGAACAAGCTCAAGTGTCAGAGGCTGAGAGATGACCTTATAGAGGTTTATAAAATCATTAGGGGCATTGAAAGGATAAATAGACAAGGTCTTTTCCCTGTGGTGAGGTAGCCAGAACGAGAGGGCATAGTTTTAGGGTGAGAGGGGAAAGGTTTAAAAGGAAGCTAAGGGGCAACCTTTTCACACAGAGGGTGGTGCATGTATGGAATGAGCTGCCAGAGGAAGTGGTGGAGGCTGGTAATTCTAATTTCACTCCATGAATGCTACCAGACTTAGTGTCATAGAGTCATAGAGGTACAGCACAGAAGCAGACCCTTCAGTCCAAGTCATTCATGCCTACCAGATATTCCAATCTAAGCTAGTCCCATTTGCCAGCACTTGGCCCACATCCCTTTAAACCCTTACTATTCATACACCCATCCTGATGCCTTTTAAATCCTGTAATTGTACCAGCCTCCCACCACTTCCTCTGGCAGCTCATTCTATACACGTACCACCCTCTGTGTGAGAAAGTTGCCTCTTAGGTCCCTTTTATATCTTTCCCCTCTCACCCTAAACCTATGCCCTCTAGTTCTGGACTCAAACTCAGGGAAAATACCTTGTCTATTTACCTTATTCATGCCCCTCAAAAATTTTATAAACCTCTATAAGGTCACCCCTCAGCCTCCAACGTTCCAGGGAAAACAGCCCCAGCCTATTCAGCTTCTCCCTGTAGCTCAAATCCTCCAACCCTGACAACATCCTTGAAAATCTTTTCTGAACCCTTTCAAGTTAAAGGAGCTATGAACCTGCACTCCGAGGTCTCTTTGTTCAGCAACACCCCCTCGGACCTTACCATTAAGTGTATAAGTCCTGCTCTGACCTACTGGGCTTTTCTAGCAATTTCTGTTTTTGTTTCTGATTTATGGCATCTGCAGTTCTTTTGGTTTTAATTTTTTTTGTGTTCTGTTCTATGTTTATTGATTTTCTTTAAACTGTCGACAGTCTCGTGTTCTTTCACAGCACAATGGGTGCACTATTGCAGCGGCTTGTGTTTACGTCAGGTCGTTATCATGGAAAGTGTCAAGATTAGAGTGGTGCTGGAAAAACACAGCAGGTCAGGCGGCATCCGAGGAGCAGGAAAAGTCGATGTTTTGGGCAAAAGCCCTTCATTATCATTTCCTGATGAAGGGCTTTTGCCCAAAACGTCAATTTTTCCTGCTCCTCGGATGCTGCCTGACCTGCTGTGCTTTTCCAGCACCACTCTAATCTTGACTCTGATTTCCAGCATCTGCAGTACCCACTTCTGCCTCATTATCATGAAAAGTAACATGAAGTTCTTCAGAGAGTTGGAAGGAGATAAGATGAAAATGGAGCCAAGGAAATATATTTAGAAGTGGTGACTAAATGCTTAATCGACAAGTGAATTTTAAAGAGCAGCTTAAGGGAGGAGATTTGGAAGGGTTAAAACTGGGAATTCCAGAATAGAAGCTAGTTAGCTGATAAATGATTACATATGGTGGGATGAAGGGAGTGGGGAAATTATAAACAAAAGTGCAGCTTATGATGAACAAACAAATTGTGGAGGGGATTATAGGACTGGGGGAGGCAACAATGTGGTTTAAGTTCAAGGGCAAGAATTTTAAGTCTGAGGTTTAGGGCCCTGGGAGCCAGTGAGGAAAGGATTATGAGTGCATCACTTTGTGCAGGGCAGGAGTTCTGGTGGGATGACGTTTGACAAGATTGGAAGGTCTTTGGATTGTGGAAGGAAACCAGAGCACACAGAGGAACCCCACGCAGACACGGGGAAAACATGTTAACTCCACACAGTCACATGATGCAGGTGATGCATGTTTTGTATCCAGCAGGATATTTTTCCTGACACAACAATGTTTATGTTATCCCTTGTAACATAAAAACAAGGCATAGATCATGCGGTATTGATGAATCTGACAGACATTTCTAACAGCTGGCTATTATGCACTGACACGACACAGGCACATCGACATGTTTGGTCTCACAGAAAGCTAAAGATTTACAACAAAGCAATAGTGTGTCATGTTTTGGGTGGCACAGAGGCTCAGTGGTTAGCATTGCTGCCTCACAGTGCCAGAGACCTGGGTTTGATTCCTGTCTTGGGTGACTGTGTGGAGTTAGCATGTTTTCCCCGTGTCTGCGTGGGGTTCCTCTGTGTGCTCTGGTTTCCTTCCACAATCCAAAGATGTGCAGGTCAGGTGAATTGGCCATGCTAAATTGCTCCATAGAGTTCGGTACTTAGTCAGAGGGAAATGGGTCTGGGTGGGTTACTCTTTGGAGAGTTTGTGTGGACTTGTTGGACCAAATGGCCTGTTTCCACACTGTAGGGAATCTAATCTGATCCCAGTAAGGATAGTGTTTGAGAGCTTTTTTAATGTCACATCACAAAATGATGACATAATGAGAATGTCTCTTCATTGTCTGTTGAGATATAGTATGTCATAAAGCTAGACTGACCTACTGACTGAGAGATAACACAACAGAAGGTGTTTTTCTTCAGAATCCCATTTACTTCAGTTTGTTCTAGGGTTCCTTGATGCCATATTCATACAAATGCTGTTTTAAAGACAAAGGCCTTCAATTCTCACTGCACCTCTGGAATTCAGCTCTTTTCTCAATATCTGCATTAAGTCTGCCATGAGGTCTAGAGATTTGCAGAACTCAAACTGAGCATTGGTGAGCAGGTTATTGTTGAATATGTTGAATATTTGAAGGTATAGTTGGTGTTTGCTTATGAGTGAGAGTTGGCTAAAGGGGCAGTAATTGATTGGATTGAATTTAGAAAGAATCGAAACAGAAGTAGACCATTTCACCACTCACTGTTCTGCCAGTCAATGAGATCATGGACAATCTGTGACCTAACTGTATAGCCTTTTATCCCATATCTGTAATACCAGAGGACAACAAAACGTTCATCAATCTCAGATTATGAAAATAACATTATGTGAACATGCAAGCACACAGGTCTGGAGCAGGAGTTGACTATTTGCACCCTTGAATCTGCCTATAATAACCTCTGCCTCCCTTGTTAGTCAAGAATCTATCTCCTCAGCTTTAAGCTTTGATCATAAAAACATCCTGGAGTCATACAACACAGAAACAGGCCTTTCGGCCCACCATACCCATGCCGAACAACAAACACCAATCTACACTGACCCCATTTATCTGCACTTGGTCGATAGCCTACTATACTATGGCATTTTAAGTGTCCTTCCAGATGCTTCTTAAATGTGGCGAGAGTTCCTGCCTCCACCACCCTCTCAGGCAGCACGTTCCATATTTCTACCACTCTCTGGGTGAAAAAACTTTTCCTCAGGTCTTCACTAAACCACTTGCTCCTCACCTTAAATGTATGCTCTCTGGTCTTAGACACGTCGGACATGGGGAAGAAATTCTCACAGTCTACTCTGTCTGTGCCTTTCACAACTCTGTATACCTCAATCAGATGCCCCATCAGCCTACTTTGCTCCGGAGAAAACAAACACAGCCTATTCAGTCTGTCCACATAACTGAGACTTTCCATCCCAGGCAACTTCTTGGTAAATCTCCTCTGCACCCTCTCCAGTGCAATTACATCCTTCCCATAATTGGTGACCAGAACTGTTCACACTATTCCATCTGTGGCCTAACCAATGTTGTATAAAATTTTAACAAGACATAGATTAGATTTAGGCGAAAGTGAGGACTGCAGCTATTGGAGTTTAAACGAAAGTGAGGACTGCAGATGCTGGAGATTAGAGTCAAGATTAAGAGTGGTGCTGGAGTTGCACAGCAGATCAGGCAGCATCTGAGGAGCAGGAAAATCAACGTTTCGGGCAGGACCCCTTCATCGGAATGTTGGAGATTAGAGTCAAGAGTGTGGGGCTGGAAAAGCACAGTAGGTTAGGCAGCATCTGAGGAGCAGGAAAACCAACGTTTCCTGATGAAGGGCTTTTGCCCGAAATATCGATTTTACTGCTCCTCGATTTTACTGCTCCTCGGATGCTGCCTGACCTGCTGTGCTTTTATATTAGATGTAGGTTTGATTGTCATGTGTACTCAAGTACAGGGCTCAACAGCATAGTGAAGAATGTACAATTTTGCTACATATGGTACAAAGATTGTATCTTAGATACAAAATAGCTAGGTACAAAATCTTAGTAACAGAAGTAGAAAAAATACAAAATAAGTTGAGTTCATCACTACAGTGTTCTTAGTGTAGAAGCAAAAAATAATGAAATGAAATTAAAAAGTCAAACATTACAGTCTTTCTTAAACAGTGGGCCTGCAGATGTTCCTAGCTGGGCTTTCCCCAAGAGGGTGCTCTCTCCCCTGCAATGGTCTAAAACCTCAGCCACTGCTGATGACCTCCATCAGGCACACCAGGCTTCATCGCTGCTCACGAGACCTTGGCTGCATCTGCCACTTCATGACAGACTGCCACTGCCAACATTGTTCGCCACAGGCTGCTACCAATCATGCCCTGGCTGGGCCTCAGCCGCTGCCACATCAGCCGTCTCACTCCAGCACCTCTCCGGATATCAATGAAGCCATGATGCTGCCACTGCTGGCTCCACACCCAAGCTCCAAAAATCAGAGAACCAAAAGAAAGAAAAAGAAAAGTGAGAAAAGGAGGAAGAAACAAGAAAAGAAAGATAGGCAGTTGCAGCAGGTGAACTCTGATGTAGAGTCCTACTCCACTGCCATCTTGGATGTTAACTACCTAGTTCCTATAGTCTATGGAAGCATCCATATGCCTTCTTCCACGGGTGGGTTTTTAAAAAGTCCTCCTTGCTCCAGACCTTTAAGAATGTTTGGTGGCCTTTGGCCAATGGGGTCACAAGCAGGGTTCAAGTCATCCAATTGGCTTTGCTAACACCTTTCACTGTTGCCATGCTAAAGAGATGTAAAGTGCAGACACTCAGGCAGTCAAGGTGCCAGAAAGTCAATGCTTCTCCAACATACAACCTTTGGGTTGTTTGTAACTGGTTCTTTCTAAACCTTTGTGAACTGTTTGATTTTGGTTTCCACTGTTCTGTGCAATCAATAGGTGCTGAACGCTGCTTAATTTAGTTTGGCCAATTTTCCATCAGCCCTGATTTCTCTGGCTGCCTGTCAGTTTAGAAGATTTGATTTTGTGTCTATGGTGGCTTCACCACACAGCTGAAGATAGCCATGTTGGAACCTGTACCAAAGAAAGGCAGGACTGGGGATAAAATATTTCAGGAAACATGATGTTCAGGACAGGGAGAGATAACAGTATTAATTAAGAAGAACATTGCAATGTTGCAGATAGAAGATATTCCAAAGCAAGGGCGGCACTGCAGCCTCACAACACCAGGGACCTGAGTTCAATTTCAGCTTCGGGTGACTGTCTGTGTGGAGTTTGCACATTCTCCCTGTGTCTGCATGGGTTTCCTCCCAAAGTCTAAAGATTTGCGGGTCAGGTGGATAGGCCATACTAAATTGCCCATAGTGTTAGGAGCATTAGCCAGAGGGGAATGGGTTTGGGTGGGTTACACTTCAGAGGGTCAGTGTGGACTTGTTGGGCCAAAGGGCCTGTTTCCACACTGTAGGGAAGCTAAGCAATCAAGGGCAACATCTATTTGTCTAGAACCAAGTAATTACATTAATTAAAGTATTCTATTGGTCAGCAACTGGAGGGAAATGTATAGAGTAATAAATTTGCAGTGAAAGTGGACAGAAGTTCAATACGTTTTTTGACTAGGTGTCGTGGGAGACTTCAATAATATAGACTGGGAATATAGTTAGTGTAAAGTGCAGGAAAGAGCAGGAGCTCCCGGATTACATTCAGGAGAATTTTCTGTACAGTATGTTCTAGTTCAATGAGAAACATACATTTCTGTAATGTATTCTTGTGAACAAGGTAGGCTACATGGAGATTCTTTTAGCTGGAGATAAGGGGGCAGTGAGTCTTATATCATTGTTATGGATCAGGCCTGACTGCGTCCCCCCCTCCATAAAACCTTTCAAGAAGTTAGCCCAGACCCTAATTTTGCTAGCTGTTTTAAGCAGGTGTACAGTGGGTATTCCAGGAGGGAATCAGCTGATCAAATCACTTAGTCTTAAACAAAACAGAATTTATTTACAAGATTATTGAATTAAACACAAAGAACAGAAAACAGAATACTGAATAATGTATCCTATCTGAAAACCCAATAGATCATCCCACTGAATGGTACTGTTTGAAAATACTTGCAACAATCCCGATAAACACCCCTTGGCACAAAAGGTAAAATTAAACAAGTTCTTACAGGATTGAAGTCAGACACAGAGACCCATCCTGAGCTTGCTAATGAATTCCAGCAGCTTTCCACCGTACTGCTCCAAAAAAAACAAATCAGAGAAAAGCTGAGCTGGGAGAACTGGCCACTCCCTTTTCATTGTACGTGTGTGTTTTTTAATTTGAAAGCCTTCTGCCTGAGGCAGTATCTGTTATCTGTACACAAATTTGCCGTAAAACCCTACAATCCCCAGAAATTTCGGAGCCTATGTCGTTTATGACCTCTCTGAAAAAAAAAGCCAAGGTCTACATAACCTTATTAAAGGAGCAGCTTTGTCACACCTCTCCGCTGAAAAAAATGAAACATCAACATCCAAAGATGGCTTCATTTTAAAATCCCTTAAAAATTGTTCATACTCTACAGTACACATTTACATTATATTGACTGTAAACGTGCAAACACGCACAACTACAGTCTGTTTCAGTCTGTTGTACTCCTGCCACCGAACACCTGTTTCTCATTCAAGTCTCAACAATGTGTCAGCAATCACATTTTCTTATCCTGCCACATGCACAATTTTTAAGTTGATTAGCTGTAACAACAAGCTCCATCTAAACAATCTAGCATTTTTGTCCTTAAGTTTCCCCACAAACTTCAATGGGTTATGATTGGTGTATATGTTTGTCTCAAATATGTTGCAGGCCACATAAACACTGAAATGTTGTAATGCCAACACCAAGCTCAAAGTCTCCTTCTCAAACATCAAATATTTCTGCTGATGAATGGTCAACTTCCTGGAGAAATAGCTGATTAGTCTTTCTATCTTATCATCATCTTCTTGCAAGAGCACAGCACCAAAACCACATCACTTGCATCGATAGCCACTTTGAATGGCTTTGCATAATTAGGTGTGGGTAACACCAGGGCAGTGGGTAACACAGCTTTCAGGCTGTTCAATGCCTTCTGACAGTCCGCTGTCCACTGAAACATCTTGCCTTTCTTTAGCAATCCAGTGAGTGGAGCAGCCACACCGCTAAAATCTTATACAAATTTTTGATAAAATTCACTCAGTGTCAGGAACTGTAGTAATGCTCTTTTTGCCAATGGTATGGGAAACTCCCCAATTACCTTTGTTTTTGCATCCCATTTGTCCCTGTCCAATAATATGGCCCAGGCAGGTGACTTGGGCTTTGGCAAATTCACTTTTAGCCAGGTTTATCAGCAAACCTGCCTTCCAAAGTTGATCGAACAATTCTGATAAACATTGTAAATGATCCTTCCATGTATGGCTAAATATCACCAGGTCATCGATATAAATGACACAGTTAGGTGATTGGGCACTGACCTTATTGGTTAGTCTCTGAAATGTGGCTGGCACATCTTTTATGCAAAATGGCATGACTTTAAACTGATACAGTCCACTCGGCATTACAAAAATTGAAATTGCCTTTGCTCTTTCTGACAAAGATACCTACCAGTATCCTCTGAGCAAGTGCAACTTAGAATAATAAGTTGCTTGTCCCACTTTCTCAACACAGTCTTTCAATGTGGAATTGGATATGCATCAGTCTTTGTAACAGCATTGACTTTGCGATAGTCCACACATAACCGTTGACTACCATCTGGTTTTGGCACCATTACTATAGGTGAGCTACAGTTACTGTAACTCACATCAATTATGTCATCTTTGAGCATGCGTTCAATCTCCTTTTGAACCTGTGCCAACGTTAGAGGGTTATGCCTTTAAGGATGTTGCTTAATCAGAACACCATCTCCTATATCTCCATCATGCACAATTGGGTTAGTACTTCCCAGTTTATTTCCACATATCTCCCTGTGTGATAGTAATAACTTTCAGGTCATTTTGATTTTCCCCAGGTAGGTAACTCAATAATTTATCCCAATTTTTGACAACTTCCTCATTGTCCAATTTAATTTGATAGTTTTTCCCTCTGTGTTGTAATCAATAACACATTCTCCTCTTGCTTCACTTCCCTGTCAAAATACTGTTTGAGCATATTCACATGACACACTCTGTGAGATTTCTTTCTTTCTGGAGTCCCTATCAAGTAATTTACCTCACTCAGTTTCCTTTTGACTTGATAAGGTCCACTAAACCTTGCTTTTAAAGGTTTACCAATCACTGGAAGTAACACTAATACTTTATTCCGATAGCAAATTTGCGAATTTTTGATTTCTTTTCTGCTTCCTGTTTCATTGCATGCGGTGATACTTTTAAATGCTGTCTACCCAATTCCCCAGCTCTAGTTAATTGTTCCCTAAGGTTTGACACGTAGTTCAAATGTGTGGTCTCTGAATTCTGAATTACCAATTTCTTCTTAATCAATTTTAATGGTCCTGTTACTTCATACCCAAAAACTAATTCGAATAGACTGAATTTGGTCGATTCATTTGGTGCATCTCTGATCACAAAAAGCACAAATGGAAGTCTCTTATCCCAATCATCTGGATAGTGTTGACTACAAGCCCTCAACATGGTCTTTAATGTCTGATGCCATCTCTCTAGTGCTCCCTAGATTTGCATTATTTTGTTGATAAACTGTCCACAACTTGTTTGAACAATTTTGATGTGAAGTTGGACCCTAGAACTGATTGTGTCTCTGTGGGTAGTCTGTATCTAGTGAAAAATTTGAGTAATTCCTCTACAATCCTTTTAGCTGTGATATTGCGTAATGGGATGGCCTCTGGAAATCTAGTCAACACATCCATTATTGTTAACAAATACTGATTCCCACTTTTTGTTTGAGGTAGGGGACCTACGCAATGAGTTATATCTCTTGTAAAAGGTTCCTCAAATGCAGGAATAGTTATTAAAGGTGTGGGTTTTATAACTGTCTGAGGTTTTCCAATTACCTGACATGTATGACACATCCGGCAAAATTCAACTATGTCTTTGTGCAGTTCAGGCCAGTAAAAATGTTATTGTATTTTAGCTTGTATTTTCCTCACTCTTAAATGACCCCCAAGTGGTAGCTAATGCACCATTCGCAACACCTCCTTCCTATACCCCATGGGCAATACGATTTGGTGAACTTCTGCTCATTTCTCATCTGCCTGAATAAATGATGGTCCCCATTTCCTCATTAAGATATCATTTTTAAGGGAACAACACCCAGGGATACATTCGGATTCCTTCTCTGTGTATGTCTTTTGATACAATTGCTTTTTATTTTCATCTTTCTGCTTGATTAATTTATCTCAGTTAAAGATGTCTGCATTGTCATCTATCTGCTCCTGCTTTGTGTCAAATATTTGATCAAACAGGGTCTCTGCTAATTCCACTTCAACTTTCTTATCTGTACTCTTTGATCTCTCCTGTTTCAGCTGGTGACTTTGTGACCTCATTACCACAGAGTCAGGAAAAATTCCAGGATACGTGTCCTACAATAATTCAGTTGCCCTGAGTTTCCACTGGCTTTTCAACCACAGTACAGTGGATCAGCTATATCATTAGCAAGGACAAATTGTATTCCTGGAGCTGAGAGTTTGTCTCGGACTCCTACCATGAATTCTCCCCTCTTCACTGGCCACTCTAACCTCACTCTACATATATGAATGCTTTCTGTTTCACCGTGAACTCCTGTTACCAGTACCTTTTCTGGCAATAGTCCCTCAGAGTACATATCTCCTCACCTTTCAACATCAACGATTGAGAGGATCCTGTGTCTCTTAATATTGTTACCTTTTTACATGCTGTTCCTGGCCTATGCGAATAAACTTTATCTTCGCAGGTATATAGTTTAAGAAGATATGGCACTTCCTCCTTAACCAACCACTGACCAAGTTGTACATTCTGGTGCAGCTTTCTAGCCTCCACTGTGCTTTCTGTTACCACTCCAAAAGCATTCACTGGCTTATCCTGTTTTCCTACATCTGACTTCCCAGTGCTTTTCCTCACCCGCCAACACTGTGATTTCATGTGATCTACTTTATTGCAGTGAAAACACTGGAGCTTTATAACTTCTCTGTCCCCTTCAAGGGTTTCCTTTTCATCCTGTGGTAAGTTATCCTTGTGATCTTCACCAAGATCTACCTTTCCCTTTCCACATAAGGATTTCTCTTTTCCTCAATTCCTATCCCGCATGGATTGAAATTGATCTTGGAAGCCAGACTGTGGTTTATGAACCAACTCATAATCATCAACCACTTCAACTGCTAACCTTGCCGTTTTAACTCTCTGCTGTTCCACATGAGTTCTCACTACTTCAGAAAGTGAATTTCTGAACTCCTCCAAAATAATTGTCTCTCTAAGAGAATCGTAGGTTTGCTCTATTTTTAAATGGTCTTATCCATCCATCAAAATTACTTTGTTTGATTCTTTCAAACTCAGGGGAGGTTTGACCAGGGTTCCTCCTTAGATTCCTGAAACGTTGTCTGTGGGCTTCTGCCACGAGCTCATATGTACTTAAGATGGCTTTCTTCACCTCCTAATATGCCCCAGGTACCTCCTCTGGTAATGATACAAATACCTCACTAGCTCTACCTGCAAGTTTTGTTTGGATCAATAAAACTTACTAGATTCCCTACAGTGTGGAAATAGGCCCTTCGGCCCAACCAGTCCACACCGACCCTCCGAAGAGTAACCAACCCAGACCCATTTCCCTTTGACTAATGCACCTAGCACTATGGGCAATTCACCTGACCTGTGCATCTTTGGACTGTGGGAGGAAACCGGAGCACCCGGAGGAAATCCACGCAGACACAGGGAGAGTGTGCAAACTCCACACAGCCAGTTGCCTGAGGCTGGAATCGAACCTGTGAACCTGGTGCTGTAATGCAGCAGTGCTAACCACTGAGCCACAGAGCCATCCCTTGTTTAGCCACTTTTTTCAAATGAGATGAAAAAGGCTTCCACATCCTTCTCACCAAATTTGGACAATGTTTGAACATATTTAAACAGATCCCCACCAGGCCTTTGGCCACCGTAGGTTTGCTCATCCTCACTCTCTTCCACACTAAGCTTACCGTCACCCTTCATCTCGATCCTTTTAAGCTGACGTTCCTGACTAAGTGCCAATTTCTGAAGTTCAAACATTCTCTTTTTCTTTTTCTTCTGCTAAAGCCATCTTTTTTTCTCTTTCCTCTGCTTTTAATTGTCATTCAAACTGTTTCATTTCTGTTGCCCTTTCCGTGTCTTTTGTCTCTAACTCAAACTGCTTCACTTTCAATTGAATCTTAACCATCTCTAAAGATTCTGATGGTGTTTCGAGCTAATTTAAATGCTGAGCTATTGATGTAATTATCTCTCCTTTCCTCAGGGAAGGAGGCAGCTCCAACCCCAGCTTGTCTGCCAATTCCAGCAGCTCGGCCTTAATTACCTTTTGTAAAAGCTCCAAGGTCACTTCTTCTATCCCCAGAAACTCTTGGTGACTGAAAGAGCCATTGCTTTCCCAAGCACTGTTTAACCTGACCAAATTCAGCACCCTGTACTAAAGATACTAAAACCTACCACTCGCTGCTTTCGAGTCCAGAAACCCTAATCACAGTTTGGAACTACAAAACAAATCCTGCAAAGAGCCCCCAGTCTGTTATCTGACCCCTCAAAACATTACAGGCCTGACCCCTCAAAACATTACAAGAAGGTAGCCCACACCCTAACTTTGCTAGTTGTTTTAAGCAGGTGTAAAGTGGATATTCCAGGAGAGAATCAGCCGATCAAGCCACTTATTTGAAAAAAAACCAGAATTTATTTACAAGATTACTGAATGAAACACAAAGAACAGAAAACAGAATACTGAATAACTTTACCTATCCGAAAACTCAACAATCATCCCACTTAATGATGCAGTTCCAAAATACTTGCAGCAATCCCCATAAACAGCCCTTGGCAAAAAAGATAAAATCAATCACAAGTTCTTACAGGATTGTAGTCAGACACAGAGAACCACGAGCTTGCTAATGAATTCCAGCAGCTTTCCACACTACTGCTAAAAAAAATCAAACCAGAGAAACACTGAGCTGGGAGAACTGGCCACTCCCCTTTCATTATGCAAGTGCTTTTTTTAAACCTGAAAGTCATCTGCCTGAGGCAGTATCTGTTAGCTGTACACAAATTGGCCGTAAAACACTACAAGCCCTCAAAAGTTTCGGAGCCTGTGTCATTCATGACCTCTCTGAAAACAACTCCAGGACTGCATAACCTTGTTAAAGGAACAGCTTCGTCACAGTCATAAAGGCTTATATTGTCCATGGAAACGGACAAGAAGCAATCCAGAGTAAACATAGTTAACTGGGGCAAAATCATCTTCAATGGAGTAAGAATGGGTTTGAGTCAGAAATATTGGAATCAATTTAAAATTAACAAGGTTTTCAGTTTCTAAATTTGTAAAAGCACCAGCTGCATCCAAGAATAATGAAGGAAGTGAGATTACAATTTGCCCCAGCTGTAATTTTTCAATCATCTTAGGGTTACTGCTAGAGAACTGGAGAACTGCAAATGTTACCCCCTTTGTTCAACAAAGGTGTAGAGATAAGCCTAGCAACTCAAACAGAAATGAGGAAAAATTACTTCACTCAAAGAGTAATAAATTCAATATCCCAGAGTGTATTGGATATGGGACACTAATAAATTGAAGGAGGAAATAGACAAACTTTTAATTAGTAATGAATTGAATGCTGATAGAGAGCAGTCAGGAAAGTGGAGATGAGGTTGAGACAATACATGACTGTATTTAATGGTGGAGTAGGCTTGAGGGACTGAAATGCCTACTCTTGCTCCATGTTCTTACGTTTTTAGAGAATAACTGCAGGATTCTAAGGCAGAGGGATCTATGTACTCTAGTGCATAAATCACAAAATTTAGTACAGCAAGTATTTAAGATGGTTAATGAAATGCTATCTGTTATTATGATAGGAAGGGAGAGACAATGGCCAGACTGGACGGACCACCTGACATCGACCTAAGCACTGGGAATGTCAACAACAAACGCAATGCTTACAAGCCTGTAAACCCCTCCTTCCTAACATCTGCCAAGGAGGATGTGTGGACCGCAGATGCTGGATATCAGAGTCAAAAAGTGTGGTGTTGGAAAAGCATCCAAGGAGCAGGAGAGTTGACATTAAGTTTGAAACGTTGACTCTCCTGTTCCTCGGATGAACAAAGAACAAAGAGCAAAGTAAATTTACAGCCCAGGAACAGGCCCTTCGGCCTTCCAAGTCAGAGCCAATCCAAATCCACTGTCTAAACCTGTTGCCCAATTCCTTGGCATCGGTATTCCTCTGCTCCCCACCAACTCAAGCTTCTGTCCAGATGCATCTTTAATGAACCTACCATGCTGCTGCTGCTGGCAATGCGTTCCAGGCACCTATCACCCTCTGTGTATATCCCCCTTAAACTTCTCACGTCTCACTTTGAACGCATAACATCTCGTTATTGAATCTCTCACCCTGGGAAAAAGTTTATTTCTATCTACCCTGTCTATACCCTTCATGATCTTGTAGACCTCAATCAGGTCCCCCCTCAATCTCCTTTTTTCTAATGAAAACAATCCTAACCTACTCAACCTATCTTCATAGCTGGCACCTTCCATACCGGGCAACATCCTTGTAAACCTTCTATGCAACCTCTCCAAAGCGTTCACATCCTTTTGGTAATGTGGCGACCAGAACTGTACACAATATTCTAAATGTGGTTGATCCCCAACATTATGTACAATTTTAACATGATCTGCCAGCTCTTATACTCAATACTCTGTCCGATGAAGGCAAGCATACCATATGCCTTCTTGACCACTCTATCCACCTGTGCAGCCACTTTCAGGGTACAGAGGACCTGAATGCCCAGATCTCTCTGTTCATCAACCTTTCCCAAGACTCTTTAATTTACAGTATAGTCCGCTCTAGAATTAGACTTGCCTAAATGCATCACCTCACATTTGCCTGGATTGAACTCCATCTGCCACTTCTCCGCCCAACTCCTCAGTCTATCTATATTCTCCTGTATTCTTTGACAATCCCTTATGTTTTCTGCTACTTCACCAACCTTCATGTTATCTGCAAACTTGCTGATCATACCAACTGTGCCCTCTTCCAGATCATTTATGCATACCACAAACAACAGTGGCCCCAGCATTGGTCCTGTGGAACACCACTGGTCATTTTTCTCCATTTTGAGAAACTCCCTTCAACTACTACTTTCTGTTTCCTGTTATTAACTAGTTATTTATCCACCTAGCTAGAACACCTCACTAGTACGCCCTGCACACATGTGACTTCACTTTCTCCATTGTTTACCATGGGGAACCTTATCAAATGCCTTACTAAAGTCCATGTATATGACATCTACAGCCCTTCTTTCATCTTTCAATTTGGTCATTTCCTCAAAGAACTCTATTAGGTTGGTAGGGCATGATCTACCATGTTGTCTACCACTGATAAGCCTATTCTTTTACAAGTATAAATAGATTTTATCCCTCAGTATCTTCTCCAGCAACTTTCCCACCACTGACATTAGGCTCACTGGTCTGTAGTTACCTGGAATATCCCTACTACCCTTCTTGTACAGGGAGACAACATGAGCAACCCTCCAATCCTCCGGCACCTCAACAGTGTTAAAGGATGCCACAAAGATATCTGTCTGGGCCCCAGCTATTTCCTCTCTCGCCTCCCTCAGCAACCTGGGATAGATCCCATCTGGTCCTGGGGATTTGTCCACCTTAATATCATTTAGCCTACCCAACACATCTTCTCTCCTTATGTCAACATGCTCCAGGGTAAACAAATTTCTATCTCTAATCTCAGCATTCATCATCTCTCATTCCTCAATGAACACTGATGCAAAGTAATCATTGGGAATCTCACCCATTTTCTCAGGTTCGACACACAACCTTCCTTCCTTATTCTTTAGTGGACCAACTCTTTCTCTAGCTACCCTCTTGTTTCTTATGTAAGAATAAAAGGCCTTGGGATTCTCCTTTATTCTGCTCACTAAAGTTATTTCATGACCCCTTGTAGCCCTCTTGATTCCTTGTTTAAGATTAGCCCTAATCTCTCAAAATTCCTCCAAGACCCGTTCTGTTTTTAGTTGCCTGGATTTTATGTACACTTCCCTTTTCTTCTTGCCAGGTCACACGATTTCTCCTACCATCCACGGTTCACGAATCTTGCCTGTCCTATCCCTTGTTTTCAAAGGGACATCCTCAACCTACCTTTGAAAGCCTCTCACATATCAAATAGCTGTATCCAATCCACATTTCCACCTCTGGCCTAATTTTGATATTAATGGCCTTGGCCCAGTTTAATACTCTTCTCTTAGGACCACCCTCATCTTTGTCTACGAATATTCTAAAACTACAGAACTGTGGTCACTGTTCCCAAAGAAATCCCCCACTACAACTTCTACCACCTGGCCTGGCTCATTCCCCAATACCAGGTCCAATATGGTCGCTTCCCTCATCAGATTATTGACATACTGCTCCAGAAAACACTCCTGGACGCTGACATCCACACTTCTGACACTAAGTGTATCTCTGTCAATGTTGGGAAAATTAAAATCTCCCACCATGACCACCCTGTTGCCTCTACATCTTTCCATAATCTGTTTACCTCAACAGACATTAGTCCCAGTATGTTTCAGGTGTAGACCGTCCAATTTATAGTTTCACCTTCCCTAGAACTGGTCCCAATGTCGCACAAATCTGAACCCCTCTCTCCTACAGGATGCTGCCTGACTAGCTGTGCTTTTCCAGCCCCACATGTTATGACACTACCATCTGCCAAACTTAGGAGAGCTTGCCTCACAGAGACATCAGCCTGACAGAGATCCACGGAATGATACCTTGTAGATCATCTTCCAGATTCCACCATCAGCTCCCTGGGTAATGTGCTGTCCCACTGGCAGGACCGACCAAGTAGGTGGTCTGCCATAGTTGCATATTGTCAGGAGGAAGTTGCCCTGGGATTCCTCAGCATTGACTGCAGACCCCATGAGGTCTAATGGTATCAGGAAGAACATGGGCAAGGAAACCTCCTGCTGATTATCTCGTTCCCCTTCAGCACCAACCCTCCATTTCGCTCCCCACCGGCTGATGAAGCAGTTGGCAGTGTTAGGTTGGCAAGGGCATAGGATGCATTCTGGATGTGAAACTTCAATATCTTTCACCAAGAGAGGCTTGGTAGCACCATTACTGATTGAATTGGCTGAGTGCTAAAGGACATAGCTACTACACTGGGTCTGAGGTGAAGCCGGTGAGGGAACTGCAGATACATCTGTTTATGACAGTATTGATAGAAATAACTACTGCACAGTTCTTGTGGAGGCAAAATCTAGGCTTCACATTGAGGATATCCTCCAGCATATTGTATGGCCGTATCACTTTACTAAATGGCTTAGATTTTGAGCGGATCTAGCAGCTTAAAACTGGACATCTATGAGGCACTGTAGGTCATCATCAGCAGCAGAGTCATATTTCTACCTAATTTACAACCTCATAGTCCGGTATATCCCTCATTCTGCCATTACCATCAATTCAGCAGATAGATCCTAGTTCAAAGAAGAATGAATGAAAGAATGGTTTTATTGTCACGTATTTTGCAGCGAGAAACCCAGTAAAATATAGTGAAAGGCTTTCATTTCGTTGTCACAATATGGTGCAATTTTCACTGTTTAAGAATAAGACAATAATGAAAAGATGTAGCTTAAAGAGAAGTGAGTTGACAAGAGCAGCAGCAGGCATTTCTAAAAATGAGATTAGAAACCTGGTGAGGCTACAACTCAAGTGAGGCCACTTGTGTGCCAAACAGCATAAACAGCAAGTGATAGATCTAAATGATTTCACAAACAATAGTTTCTCTTGCTCCGAGAATCCAATCTTTCCATTGAAATGTCTTGCCTCTTTATTATCTCATGATTGGCTGATCCATCCTCATATCTTTGTGAACTTCATTCGCCCTCCTCCTCACCCCATTGTGATCATCAACACCTCACTTCCCTGAAACCTCCAACACACCTCACCCCCTTACCACCCCAATAATGGAAATAACTTCCTGATCCTCACTGGCAAGAATCACACATGAAAGGTGACGACTTAGGAGAGTCACCGGAGCATTCAGGGAAGGATCTGACTCCTCAGGAAAGGAGAACTGGGAGAAATTAATGTGAAGATAAGACTGATAGCAAACAATTTCATTTTTCAATCCTGGTGAAACATAAGAGAAGGAACTACGGACACCACCGGACTGCTGGGGAAGAGGCATGCATTTCCTTAACCAGTTGAATCCCTTGACCAAGAAATGTCAAAGTGAACTGGGAGAGAGTTGAAACTGTGTGAAATGTATCCTGGTCACGTGACTGGAATTTCTGTGCTCAGAGCTCGTTCATAAATTCTGTATGTGCATCAAGAACCAATAGGTGGCGCTTCATGTTAACTATTCTGATATAGTTTGTTGGTCAATCTCAATTCTGTGAAAAGGTTTGATCATTTGAGTGAAAAGGCAATGCAGTAATTTGTCTCAGCTCCACTGCATCAGGGAGAGAGAGGAACTAATCAGCCAGCATTTGGGGGTGGAATGCCTTACATCCTTTTCCAACCCATTTTTATTTTGTACCCTCCCCTCTCTCGAATTCTCTATCAACTTTGATGGTTTCCATTGCCCTGAATTGGTTTTGCATGTAAATCAATTGCTTGGAAAACGTGGGAGATTTGCTGGTGGAATTAATACATGAAAAAAAAGCCATGGATGATTTGGATGAAGGGAAATGAAATAACTCCACAGAGGCCGGTCACCAAGTCACCCTTTATTTACACATGGAAAGTCCTTGACACCGATCCTGCTCCCTCAGCGCCAACTCTCAGAGTTAACAGAATCTCTGACACTCCTGTTTATAAATGTTGCTTGCTTTCACGGGATGAGGCAGTTACTGCATCTCCACTAGCACTTATTGTTTATCCCTCATTTCTCAGGGGCACTTCCACAGTCAACCACATTGCTGTGGCTCTGGAGTTGTATATGGATCAGACCAGGAAAGGATGGCAGTTTCCTTCCCTAAAAGACATGAGTGAACCAGATGCATTTTCCCCCAACAATCAATGCATGGTCATCTTAATTACAGGCATTTATTGAATTCCAATTTCACCATGTGCTATGGCAGGATTTGAACCTGGGTCCCCAGAACATTACCTGGGTCTCTGGAATAACAGCCCAGCAATCATACCACTAGACCATCATTCTCCTACACTCCTGTTTATATCCGTCAGCCAGGGCTCCCTGACTAGACCAGGTTAATTGTCCCAATTAGGAAACTCATATTCTATGAGGTCCTCTTGACTGACCTAGTTACAGTCACTACATCCCTCCCCCTCTGAGTCCAAGGACTTAGGCCTGTGTTTTGTTTTTCTGTAGCTCTTCTGAGGTGTGTTTTAGCACTGGGTCAGGTTCCTCCAACAGTCCCCCTGATACAGGCAGCGTGTAACACACAGTAGCTGGCCCCTTGCGCCCAGAGCATCTCAGAAGAAATTCACTCCCCACTTCAGGCAGCAAAGGTATCGAGGCAGTGACATCTGCTTTGTCCATCTCAGATTCTGAGGTTTCTTCAACACTCGATGGAAAGGGAGAACCCATGGGTCCCAGAACAATCAGAAAGGCAGTCGAGGAGCCGGGCACATTTTGCTTCTGCACAGTGTGTGAGTTTGTAGCTTTAATATAGTTCACATCCTTGTACTTGTACTCTATATGTCACTGGACCTGACCCCACATTGATCATGCCTCTTATCCATGCATGGCCATTCCCGTGGTTCCTACACCAAACTCCGCCCCCTGAAGTAAACCGTCTCTCTCACTTCGCGGAGTTTTGTGTCTGGCACTGGTGTTCCTGATGCCATTTCATCCTTCATGTCCAGGAAGATCAGATTTAACCTGATGTGGAGTCTTGAATAGATTAGATTAGATTCCCTACAGTGTAGAAACAGGCCCTTCGGCCCAACAAGTCCACACTGAGCCTCCACAGAGTAACCCCCCACACATGACTAATGTGCCTAACAACTATGGACAATTTAGCATAGCCAATTGGCCTGACTTACATATCTTTGGAATGTAGGAGGAAGCCGGAGCACCCGGAAGAAACCCACGCAGACACGGGGAGAACGTGTAAACTCCACACAGACAGTCGCCCGAGGCTGGGATCGAACTTGGGTCCCTGGTGCTATGAGGCAGCAGTGCTCACCACTGAGCCACAGTGCCACCCCAAACATTGGCCTCAGGCTCTGCTAGTCAAGTGGCATTGTCACTATGCTAACAACTCCCCCAGAAAGCAACTCTGCTGGAGCAATACCAATAGTCATATAAGGATCTTTCTTTAAGGCAGCCTTCAGAGTTTGGACTGCTCTTTCTGCCAGACCATTGAATGATGGATGGAATGGTGCTGTCCTTAAATGATGAATACAGTTTAACTTCAGGAAATAATCAAAATCTCTCCTGGTAAACAATGGCCTGTTATCTGTGGTCAGCACTCCCGGGAGTCCATGTATGGTCAAAGATGTGCACAGTCTTTATATCATCATCCCCATGTTTGATGAATGCACTCTATGTATGTCCAGCCATTTTGAGTGGACATCCACAATGACTAAGAACATTGAGCCCATGAAAGGACCTGCATAGTCGATGTACAACCAAATCTAAAGTTTACCCGGCCATTCCCATGAATGTGGGGAGCTGCTGGCAGTAAGTTTTCTCCTTGTTGGCACTCTGGGCACTGCCCCACCACTGCAGCTATGTCGGTATCCAATCTAGGCCACCTGACATAACATCCCATCAACATCTTCATTTGGAAACGCCTGGATGATCCTGGTTGAGTTCAGCCAGTATCCCGCGGCAGCCGCTGCTCAGACCAATCACTCGTACTCCTCATAATAAAATGCTGTCTTCTACCATGATCTGGTCTGTCCAGGCCCATAAAGGTTTCAGTTCTGGTTGTGATGGCCCTTTGGTCTCCCCCATCACCAGCAGCCATTTCAGTTCTGCCAGGAACAGATCTTTCTGCATCGGAAGTCTGATATTGCAAACAGGGACTGGAAGGGTGTCCGGAAAATTTAAGACCATTATGGACTCTTCCAGTGACAGTCCCACCAGCAGGAGGCAGCTCAATGCATTTGCATTTGCTACTTGGCCTCTCAGACATTGTTTCAATTGTAATTGTAGTCACTTAGTAATAGAACTTGCTGCTAAAGGTGGGCACTGCAGGGAGTGGAGTAAATTATTTCCCCCTCCAACTCTATTTTGCTTTAATCCCTGCCCTCCCCTTCACTGTTTGATTATGCAGCATTGCCGTCTGAGAAGGGCTTTGCTTGTCACTGGCTATCCTGGTGTTTCCTTTCTTCCTGGTGGTGGAAATTGAATAAAGATTTGTACACCTATTGTCTCTCACTGTGTGTCACACCTGCACACACACAACATGGGTGCTGGGGAAATATAAGCATGACCGCAGTTAGGCGGTAGTGTGGGGAGAAAAAGCAACAAAAAAGAACTCACTGCTGAATTCAGCCTGAAGCAATGGGCGGCACTGTGATTTTTAACTTTGCCATCCTTACATAGTCCTAGCAGGGACTTGTGGTTCATTATTATTATAAACTTACATCTGTAAAGGTATTGGTGGGTCTTGCTGACTCCAAATATGACCATTAAATCTTCCTTCTCTATCTGGGTGTATTTACGCTCTGCATCAAAGTCCCGGATTGGGCAATTGGGCATTCCTCTTCATTGGGCTGCCTATGAGCTAATACCACCCTGATGCTGTATTGGGAGGTATTGCATGCTAATACTAGACCTCACTTGGAATCATGGTATGCCATTACCTTAGAGAGCGATAGTTGTTTTTTTCACTTCCACTTAGGGAAGACCTAAGCTCTAGTGCAGATGTGGGAGCCGAGGCACTTACTTTATCACTTTATCACTTTATCTTCCAGCAGGCATAACCCAGTCTTGTCAACTCTGTCGCCCAAGTTGATCACTTGGAATGCCTAGAGCACACATTTTTCCCTTCTAAGATGTATGCCCACCTGGAAGAAACATCTAAGGACGATGTCCAAGTTCTCTGAATGCTCTTTATTGGTCTTCCTTGTGATTAGCATGTCACCTAGATGAATGCGGTAGACCTTGTAAAATGTTCTCCATCATCCACACAACACCCCAAATGGCTGTCTTGTATATCGGTTCAAATGCTTATCTGTATTAATTGTAGCATTCTTCTGGAAATCCTCATCTAACTGTAATTGCATATACACATGGTTCATGTCCAGCTGTGTGAAAGACAGCCCCCTCCCCTGCCAGCTTTGCGTATAAGTCCTCTATGTGAGGGATTGGGCATATATCAAGCTGTGAATAGTGGTTTAATGTTTGTTTAAAATGTCCACAAAGGCGAACGGACCCACCAGGCATCACAACCAATGTGGCCAGTGCTGCCCATTCCACAAACTATTGTGTACAGTTCTGGTCACCCCATTACAGGAAGCATGTGGAAACATTGGAAAAGGTGCAGAGGAGATTTACCAGGATGTTGCCTGGTCTGGAGGGAAGGTGTTAAGAGGAAAGGCTGAGAGATTTGGGTGTGTTCTCATTGGAAAGAAGAAAGCTAAGCGGAGATTTGATTGAGACATACAAGGTTATCATAGGATTAGGAAGAAGAGACAGTGAAAGTCTTTTTCCTCGGATGATGACGTCAGTTTATACTAGGGGGCATAGCTACAAATTGAGGGATGATAGGTTTAAGACAGATGTCAGAGGCAGGTTCTTTACACATACAGTGGTAAGGGCGTGGAATGCTGTGCCTGCCAATGTAGCTAACTCAGCCACATTAGGGAGATTTAAACAATCCTTGGATAAGCACATGGATGATGATGGGATAGTGTAGGAGGATGGGCTTAGATAAGGACACAGGTCGGCACGACATCAAGGGCCGAAGGGCCTGTTCTGCTGTATTGTTCTATGTTCTATAAACTGGACTCGTTTGACGATTCCTTCACTTTCCAGCCTTCTGATTTCCGTCTCTACTTTTGCCTGATGATAAATGGCACTGGGCAAGCCTTGCAGAATCATGGAATACAACACAGAGTGGCCTTGACTCCTTTGATAGTCCCTTGACCTTCCTGAAAAATCTCTGGGTATTTAATTAGGACTCCACTCAGGCAGTCATTTTCTAATCAAAGATGTTATGTAAGTCAAGGTGAATGTTTCTCAACAAGTTTCACTCCATCAATCTTGGGTCCAAACCTTTCACTACATTCAGTGGTAACTGAGTCAGCTGCTTCTCATAAGAAGTTGTGTCCTTAATCTGTAATGGTTCCCTAGCATAGGTTCCCCGTCTAGCCGAGGCCTTGTGCAGACTTAAGGGTTGGAGTCCAGAATGAATTTAGTGATCACTGAACCACTCCGGTATTGAACCCCATTAGAACCAGGTGACTGTTTAACCAGGCATTTATTTTAATTGGTTTTGATTTGGATGTTGCTAAGCAATTTAACTGCTCCAAACCCAATAATAGGAGGACTTTCCAGGGTGTGTACTCTCCTGGATGCGAGCCTCTTACTCCATTTAGGTCGAGTGGGACTCTTTTGCTGCCTTGAGTCCACATACCAGCAGCTATTGTAATGGCTTACCAGCCCGGATCCTGAAGAAAATTTGAACAGTTTGGCCAAGGCTTGGCTTTGTTTTGGGCTGACCTAGAGTCCCTCTGTTCAGGATGTGTCCTGAGTGAGGCTATTCAATAGTCTTCACTCAAGTGGAGTGGGACTGGTGAGAGTGTCCATTTGCATCAGCATACCCTGCAACTCATGCTCCACTTGTCACATTTTTCAATGATAAAGCCAGTTGTAGTACCTGTTCGAAGTGCAGTTAGGCTTCAGCTAATGGGCACTTTTGCCTGGTCACATAATTAATTCCACTCTTGTCACCACTGAAATAACTTTATAAAGACCGTTAACTCATCACCAAGTCAGCCTTTATATATATGTGGAGAGTCCTTGACACTCCCTCAGAGCCAGCTCTCAGATTGAACAGAACTCCTGAAAATTCTGTTTACATCAAGTCATAGAGTCACAGAAGTGTACAGCACAGAAACACATCCTTCGGTCCAACTTGTCCATGCCGACCAGATATCCTAAATAAATCTAATCCCATTTGCCAGCATTTGGCCCATAACTGTCTAAATCCTTCCTATTCATTTATGCATCCAGATGCCTTTTAAATGTTGTAATTGTACCATCCTGCACCACTTCCTCTGGCAGTTCAGTTCATACGCACACCACCCTCTGCATGAAAACGTTGCCCCTTAGGTCCTTTTTAAATGTTGCCCCTCTAGGTCCTCTAGTTTTGGACTCCGCTACCCTTGGGAAAAGACCTTGACTATTCAAATGCTGTTGATACAGAGACTGATATTAACACTGACATGGGTAGAGAATTAGTGCTGAAAATGTGTTACTGGAAAAGCGCAGCAGGTCAGGCAGCATCCAAGGAGCAGGAGAATCGATGTTTTGGGCATGAGCCCTTCTTCAGGAAGAAGAGCTCATGCATCTCCAGCATCATTTCTCCATGGGTAGAGAATTGCATGGCCACAATTTTCTTAGTAATTCTTTAACTGGGTTTTATTGTTTTAGAATGTGCAGGGATACAAGAAAGAGGGAAGATAATTTTAATCTGTTTCACTCCACTATCTTGGTAAACCAAAGACTTTGGAATGGGAGAGCAAGGTTGATAAATTAATAACACAATTGCACTTCATGTCACTGGTTTGTCCAGTAATGGTTCTGAAAGATTTATTGCTAATGATTACATTAATCTCTGCCTAATCTGATGCTTCTTAAGGACTTGGGTGAGGAAAGGTACAACATATTGGGTTCTTGAAGGAGACAGTTTTGTTGTTCTAGGTCTCCCAACAGTCTTAGTAAAAATGTCTGTCCTACTCGTGTAACTTGAACTCAATCATCATCATTCAAAAGTGGCATCATGTTGAAGACAGGAGCATCTTCTTGTCGGACCACCTTGTGGTTTTAGATAGATTAGATTACATTACATTGGAATTGAACCCGGGTCTCTAGCGCTGTGAGGCAGCAGTGCTAACCACTGTGCCACCGTGCCGCTGTACCTTTTTAAATCCAATGGGCTGGAAAATGTGGATGATGGCAGTTCTGTTCGCAACCACACATCGGCAGGTCGTGGCATCACCAGCTCATACAACGGCCATCAATCGAAGAATTGTAGAATTATTACAGCACCGAAGTAGGCAATTCAGCCAGTTGAGCTCGTGCTAACTCTCTGCAAGAACATTTTTCGCTTCACATACTTCACCACTTTTGAAAGCCACAATTGTAACTGTATCCAACACCACGTAATAGTCATCACATCTTCCCATCACTTTGGATTTTTTGCAGCTCAGTTTAAATCTCTGTCCTGTGGTTCTTGACCATGAAGCTGATGGGGATAGTTTCTCCCTATCTGCAGAATCTAGAACCCTCATGATTTTTGGCAACTCTGCCTTCTGTCAGGAAAGCAACTTCAGATTCTCAAATCTATTGTTGTAACTGAACTCCTCAATCCTGGAACCATTCTTGTAAATCTTTCACACCCTCTCAAAAACCTTCACCTCCTTCCTAAAGTATAGTGACAGGATTGGACTTAAAATTCCTATTGGGGCTGGACCAAGACTTTAAAAAAAGAGATGTTTCATGAAAACATCCTTGCTTTTGTGTTCTATTCCTCTACTTAAAAGCCACCTGCCTATTTAACCATCCGCTGTGCCAACTTCAATGATTGATGCACAAACATCCTCTGCTTCCTTGTCTCTTGTTAGCCATTCTCCCAGGTCATGGCAGTCTGGTGGAAGTAGGGATCCCCCAATGGAGAGCTGTTTCCATTAGGGGTTTGGCGAGAATAGTCCTGGGCAGTTGTAGCTTGATTCAGTTCACAGGCTCCCAGACAAGCTGTATTTCCTGTGGCATTGGGGAGTCCATCTTTCATGAGTATGCAAGGTCGCGGTCCCTCTCTTTATTATTTATTGGTGCTGCTTCTCAACCTTTGGTTTCACTCTTGCTCTACACTTGAGTTTTAGTCACATGATGCAGAGAAGGGTAGGGGGAATGGGGATATTGGCAGACTTCCTGGTACATCTGCTTTAGGTTGCAATTAAGACATCTCAGTAGTGGGCTGCTGAGGGGGTCACTTGTCCAGACTACCTATCTTCCTTCTGTGTTTGCATTAATTCCCAGGTTTCCTTAGAGATGGAATATTCATTCTGCCAGAATATTTGAGGCTTTCTATGGTAAAGTTTGAGGGGCTGGAGAGCATCTACAAATCCAGTGTGGATACTTTAATTTAACAAGGTTTAGTTTTTGTTCTTTAGTTAATTTGTTAGTTAATCATTTGATTCACTCAGAAGCGTCTGTCCCCAGATCACTCTATTCCTGCACTCTATACCTGCACCCCCTTCAGAATTGTATCCATTGATTTATAATGCTGTTCTTTTTCTTCCAACTAAAATGTATCTCTTCATACTTCTTTGATTTTGATTTCATCTGCCACATGACCACCATTTCAACAGCCTGCCAACCTGTTGAAATCACCTTGAAGCCCCTGTACCTGCTCCTTACCATTCACAATGACTCCTAGATGTGTGTCATCAACAAAGTTGTAAATATTATGATTGATTCCCTCATCCAAATTGTTGATAAATATTGTGAGTTATTGTGCCCCAAGCACTGACCCCTGGGGTACACCCACCACCACTTTTCACTCTGAAAAAAATCCCATTTATTTCTACTCTCTATTTCCAGTCTGCTAACCAATTCCTAGTCCATCCCACAATATTACTGTCATCCATCTTGCACACTAATGCCTTGTGTGGGACTTTATTAATTTCCAAAAACACACCACATCCACTAGTTCTCCCTTTCCTATTCTACTATTTATGTCCTCAAACACTCCAGTAGGTTTGTCAAACACAATCTCTCTTTAATAAATTCACATTCAACAATCCCATTGGATTGTTCTGCTATAACATCCCTAATGATATACTCTAGCACTTTCCTGACGACTGATGGTAGACTAATTTGTTTGTAATTCCTTGTTTTCTCACTTTCTCCTTTTTCAAATAATGGAATTACATTTTTCACTTTCTGATTTGCTGGGATGATTCCAAAATATACAGAATTTCAGAAAATGGCAACCAAAGCATTCCACTATTTCCATGTTTCCAATGGGCAGAAACAGGCTATCTGGCCCATTGACTCTGCACTGACCCTCTGAAGATCATCCCAGCCAGACCCAGCCCTGACCCTATCCCTGTAACTCTGCATTTACCATGTCTAATTCATTTCTCCTACACATCCCTGGACACTATGGGACAATTTAACACGGTCAATCCGCCCTAATCTGCACGTATTTGGAGTGTGGGAGGAAACCAGGATACCTGGCAGAAACTCACACAGATACAGGGAGAACATGCAAACTCCACACAGTCACCCAAGGCTGGAATTGAACCTGGATCCCTGGTGCTGTGAGGCAGCATTGCTAACCACTGGGCCACTGTGTTGCCCCATTAGTTTCAGCCCCATTAATTTATTTCGCCCTTTATTTTTAAGTAATGCTAATTCCCTTCAATTCCTCCTTCTCAATCAATGAATTGATATTCTGTCTTCTATGATCTGGGGCATGAGCATAATATGTGAGAATGTGAAATTATCTGCTTTGGCAGCAAGGATAAAAAAGAAGCATATTATCTAAGTGGTGAGAGACTGTAGTGCTTTGAGATGCAGTGGAATCTGGCTACATTGGTACATGAATCCCAAATGTTGTTAAGTTGGCAAAGCAAAACATTAGAAAAGCAAATAAAATATTAGCCTCCATTGCCCGTGGAATTGAATACGGAAAGTAGTGAGATTACGCTTTAGGGCATTGGTCAGACTATATTTACAGTATTGTGTACAGTATTGGTTTCCTTATTTAAGAATGGATGTAAATGCACTGGAAGCAGTTTAAAAAAGGTTTATCAGGCATTTACCTGAAATGTGTGCTGGTTGACTTATGAGAAAAGGTTGCACAGACTGGACGTGTTCCTGCTGGAGTTCAGAAGAGTAAGAGGTGACTTGATCAAAACAAATGAAATATGTTATAATTATTTCCTTGAATAGAATGCACTGGGAACTATCCAGAGATTTTACTTGAGAGGTCCTGCTTTATTGTCTCTTTCCTGGTCTCCCAAAATCTACTTACAAGACCTTAACATAACCTCTTTCGACTATTTCATTGGTAAAGTGATATGGGTCATGACATTTAGTTTTTCAAACTTGTCTCTCAGAATATCTGCAGTAATATGCTTAACTATCCTGGAATCATGTCTGCGACAACGGAACCATCTGTCTATTTCCCTTAACTATTAAATCCCCCATTGCTATTATTTTCCTAATCTTTCTCCACCCCTGTTGTACAGGTGAGTGTCATGTATTTGATTGCATTCCCAGAGGAACCAGTACTATCACCAACCTTCAGAACTGAATAATGGTTAGAAACTGAGATGCAGAGGATGGTGTGTGTATGGGACAAGCTGCCAGAGGAATTGGTGGAGGTGGGTACAATTACAACATTTAAAAGGCATCTGGATGGGTACATGAAAGGTCGAGAGGGATCTGGGTCAAATGCTGGCAAATGGGACTAGGTTAGATTGGGATGTCTGGTTGGTGCAGAAGAGTTGGACCAAGGGGCCTATTTCCATGCTGTATTACTCCATGGTTCTAAACATACTTGTCCTCTTTAATTCCCTCTCTGTGTGCTTGATTAAGCTGTGGGGTGATCTCCCACTATGTTAGCAACACAGCAATACCAGCTGCCACTCAAATCCTGAAAGCCACAAGTGAATCTGCTCTAGCTGTTAACAGGTTTGCACATTTGTTTCTATGAAACTTCATCTAAGTCCCACATGGAACCATTCCTCAATTCATTAGACTAGCTGAACTTAACAAAATAAACAAAAGATTTATTTTTTAAAAAACTTACCAACGACTCACAATAAGCATCTCCCCTTGTACTTAGTTTATGTTACTTGTTACTCACCTTCTCTTCTTGATTCTATCCGCTCTGCTGCTTCTCCCTCAAACATCTCCAGGTCCGTGTTGTGGTTCTGTTCGCCGAGCTGGGAATTTGTGTTGCAGACGTTTCGTCCCCTGTCTAGGTGACATCCTCAGTACTTGGGAGCCTCCTGTGAAGTGTTTCTGTGATCTTTCCTCCGGCATTTGTCATGTTTGAATCTGCCGCTTCCGGTTGTCAGTTCCAGCTGTCCGTTGCAGTGGTCGGTATATTGGGTCCAGATCGATGTGCTTATTGATTGAATCTGTGGATGAGTGCCATGCCTCTAGGAATTCCCTGGCTGTTCTCTGTTTGGCTTGTCCTATAATAGTAGTGTTGTCCCAGTCGAATTCATGTTGCTTGTCATCTGTGTGTGTGGCTACTGAGGATAGCTGGTCGTGTCGTTTCGTGGCTAGTTGGTGTTCACGGATGCGGATCGTTAGCTGTCTTCCTGTTTGTCCTATGTAGTGTTTTGTACAGTCTTTGCATGGGATTTTATACACTACATTGGTTTTGCTCATGCTGGGTATCGGGTCCTTTGTTCTGGTGAGTTGTTGTCTGAGAGTGGCTGTTGGTTTGTGTGCCGTTATGAGTCCTAGTGGTCGCAGTAGTCTGGCTGTCAGTTCGTAAATGCTCTTGATGTATGGTAGTGTGGCTAGTCCTTTGGGTTGTGGCATGTCCACGTTCTGTTGTCTTTCCCTTAGGCAAGTGTTGATGAAATTGCGCGGGTATCCGTTTTTGGCGAATACATTGTATAGGTGGTCTTCTTCTTCTTTTTGCAGTTCTGGTGTACTGCAGTGTGTTGTGGCTCTTTTGAATAGTGTCTTTTGAACAGCCAGGGAATTCCTAGAGGCATGGCACTCATCCACAGATTCAATCAATAAGCACATCGATCTGGACCCAATATACCGGCCACTGCAACGGACAGCTGGAACTGACAACCGGAAGCGGCAGATTCAAACCACTACAAATGCCGCAGGAAAGATCACAGAAGCGCTTCACAGGAGGCTCTGAAGCACTGAGGATGTCACCTAGACAGGGGACGAAACGTCTGCAACACAAATTCCCAGCTCAGCGAACAGAACCACAACAGCGAGCACCCGAGCTACAAATCTTCTCAGAAACCTTGATCTCCAGGTCCATACTTCTGACTTCTGGGTCCTTTGATTGCTGGCTAAATCCACCTCTTTAGGCTGAAGATATAGCAAGGTGATGTATCTTTGGAGTAATGATGGAGACAATAGTTATCAGGGAATAATGTACTCTAGTTTTCAAATTCATTCATGGACATGGGTGGTGATGACTAATTGCTCAAGAGAAGGTGGTGGTGAGCTGCCTTCTTGAACCATTGCAGTCCACATGGTGCAGGTAGACCCACAGTATTATTAGGAATGGAGTTCAGGACTTTGACCCATCAACAATGGAAGAAAGGTAATTAGTTCCAAGTGAATATGATGTAGTTTTGAGGGGAACTGGAAGATGATGATGTTCCTATGCAACTGCTGCCCTTCACTTTCTAGCTGGTAGGTCATAGGATTAGAAGGTGCTGTCAAGAAATCTTAGAGAATTGCTATCATGCATCTTTTCGATGGCACACACTGCTGCCACTGTGCATTAGCTTTGGAAGGAGGGAACACTGAAGGTAATAGATGGGGTGCCAGGCAAGTGGACTGCTTTGTCCGAGATGATGTTAAACGTCTTGAGTGTTGTTAGAGTTGTAATCATTCAGGCAAGTGGTGAGGACTCCATTGCATTCCTGACTTTTGCCTTGTGGATAGTGGACAGGTTTTGAGGAGTCAGGAAATGAGTTGCTTGCTGCAGAATTCCCATTCTTTGACCTGCTCTTGCAGTCACAGTGTTTACATGTCTAGTTCAGTTCAGCTGGGCAACGATACGCACCCCATGGTAGTGGGGAATCATCAAGAGTTGGCAGTGTCAAGGGCAATGATTGGATTTTCTCTTGTTGGAGACAGTCATTGTCTGGCATTTGTATGACATGAGTTTTACTTGAATGTTTCTTATCATTCGTCAGCCTGATCATGACCAGGGCATTGCAGTATTTGAATACCAGTGAGGAGTTACACGTAATGCTTAACATTGTGCAACCATCAGCAAACATTCCCATTTCTGACCAAATGATGGGGGCATGGTCATTGGTAAAGCAACGTGAAAATAGTTGGGGCTAGGACATTACTCTGAGGAATTGAAACAAAACAAATGCAATTGAGAAGTGAAATGATGAAAGTTAAACAATAGAGGTTATAAGGAGATGTGAGAAGAAAACAGCTGACAATAAAAGGGAACCAATATTCTAGTAAGAAAAATTAAATTTCAGCAAGATCTTTGGGAAATGATTAACGAGGTCAAATGTAAAAGTCTTATACTAATTACCAGATATAGAATGTGTTTATGTTATATAGTGATGCCAGCTTCGGAAAATGAAGTCCCACAAAATCCAAGACCCCATCCATTGCAATTAAATTGGATGCCACCTTAAACCAACAGCATTCTGACAACTGATCTTTGCTGTATTGAAAACTGTTCTCTGCTTCCAGTTGTTAACAAGAGTCACGTGACGAATGAAACAAGAAGCCACATATCTCACTATTGCAAATGGGAGGTAACTTTGAAGGTATAGTTATTTTTAATCCACCTGTTCAACATATTATGATGCATCACATTGCAGGTGGAACTTAAACCTCTGGCCATAAGTAGAGACACTACCACTTCTGTGGTGTATGCTCTGACAGAACAGAGGGAGCTCTACACTGCTTAAAATTTACACTATATTGATTTAAGAGAACTTGGTGCTGACACTGGGAGTCAAGATGTTTCAACAATGACATTCCTCATTTTGGCAAAATAATATGTGACTGGAGTTATTTGTACAGCCTCAGTTACTTTCTTCTTGATTTTCTGCCAGACTTTCTGATGGATTAAATTTTGCAGGAAGTGCTATACCATTGTACGGTTGCTTTAATTTCTGGTGTTCAATCCCAGCACAAGCCTTGGTTCAAGAATAGGGCTACCATTTATCCAAAAGGCTGAGGGTTCAAAAACCCACTTAAAAAAAGACTTGAGCACAATCGAGATTCACATTTCACTGTAGTGTTTGAGTCCCTGGATGATTGCAACTGCCTCGCTTTCAGATGAGATGTCGAACTAAGGACCTGACTTCCCTTTCAAGTGGATACAAAGAATGCCACTCTGCTGTGACTTGGCAGCCATAGCTCAGGAGCAGCAATTCGGTTTTGGGTGGAATTTTACCAACATTGTTTTTAAATCAAAGTGAGCCTGGCTCGAATGATGTTTAAGGTCCCCCAGCCTGTGCACTTTTCCCAGAGGTGGCCAATTAACATGCTGCTGTTGGGAGCCTCAGCCCCACTAAGGAACACAGGCGGTGGGAGACAGTTGGCACTTCCACTGGGACAGCTGGATGCTACATGTTTTGAGTAGGCAATAGGGAGAGTTCTTGGTGATGGGGATGTCTTCTGAAGGCTTCTAAAGTTAGTAAAAATAAGTGTGGCTCTTTGTGGAATGGGAAACTCTTTGCCCCTTTACTCACAGTTCTGGCCCCTGATTCCGGCAGCTCCATTGAAAGGCAATTTTACAGGGGTCTCATTGATCCTCTGGCTCAGTTGACATAGGGAGGTCACCTCCAGGCAATGAGCTGTCTTGGTCAGTGACCCATTCACCAGCTGGAAGCTCCCACTGGCATTATCAGCTTTCCCTCAAGCGAGCACTCAACTCGTTTTAATTTGCTGCTGGCTATTGCTGGGCACATCGACAGTGACAGTCAGACCAGGAGATTGATCCAACAAGGCATTTGCAGAAATTCCCTGCCCACTAGCTTCCAAATCTTTCTTGCACAGACATTGCGATTTTGCCTTAGAGACTGTAGATCATGAATTCAAGTCAAACTCTGCTATTTTAGTGCATGATCTGAGTTGGCATTTCATTGAGGGAAGAGTTGTGCAACTTTGGAAGTCTCAACTTAAAGTTACATATGAAACCACAGTGCAGCTACTCTCAGAATACAATAAAGGAATTATTCTGGTGACTAGATTAGTATCTATCCCTCAACTAACATGGGTGAATCACAGTTAACCAACCATTTGGCTCATTGTTATTCATGGAATTTTGCAATGTGCAAACAGCCACCATTTCCACAGCTGAAGTGACAGCACTTCAGAAATACTTAACTGATCAAGTTTAATTTGAGATCACTTAAAGTAATGAAAGTAACTAACTAACTGTTGTTCTTTCCAGGAGAATAAGAGATTTCTCTGGTGGTCTAACATTTATTCCTTAATCCAGAAAATCAGATTAGCTGGTCATTTATCCAATTTGTAGTGAATATCAGTTCCCCGAATAGGCTGTTAATCTGATCCAATTAGAGAGCCCTGGATGATAAGAACAGGAGTGTCAGATGTCCTGTTCACTATGACAGGGAGCTAGATCAGTGTCAAGAACATCTAAATAAAGGGTTAACTTGGTGATGTGATACTGGCCTCTGTGGAATTATTTCACAACTAATACATATATAACCTTGCAGTGTGCAAAACAGCTTCTAACTTTCCCTTCCAAAAATAATCTTTGCTTGTGAAGTTTCCTTTATTTATTTTCATGGCATGAGGCAGTGCTGGCTAAGTCCACATCTATTGCTCATCCCGAATTGCCCTTGAGTTGGTGAGCTGCCTTACTGAACTGTTGCAGTCTGTTTCCTGTTTGTGCATCCACAATACTGTTAAGAATATTTTTTAAATTAGATTACCTACAGTGTGGAAACGGGCCCTTCAGCCCAACCAGTTCACACCAACCATCCAAAGAGTAACCCACGCAGACCCATTTCCCTCTGACTAATGCACCTAACCAGCTTTGGTCTATGGGAGGAAACCACACCACCCAGAGAAAGCCTATGTAAACACAAGGAGAATGTGCAAACTCCACACAGACAGTCGCCCAAGGCTGGGATTGAACCTGGGACCCTGGTGCTGTGAGGCAGCAGCACTAACCAGTGAGCCATCATGCTGTCCCTCTCCAGGAGTTTGTCCCAGCAAAGGTGAAGAAACAATGATGTAGTTCATAGTCCAGATGGTGTGTAACTTCGAGGTAAATTGGCAGGCGGAGGTGTTTCAATGCATATACTGTCCTTGTCCTTCCAGGTTTTAGTGTTTATGAGTTTGGAAGATTGTCAAAGGACCACTGGTGAGTTGCTCTATGCACCTTCTGGATGGTACACACTACTGCCACTCTGTGTTGGTGGTGGAGTAAGTGATTAATGGTGTATAGGGTTATGCCAAGCAGGTTTTGTGCTGGATGGTACTGAGTTTCTTAGGTATTATAGGAGTTGCACTCATTCAGGCAAGGAAGGAGTATTCTATCAAACTGCTGACTTACAAATGGTGGATAGGCTTTTGAGGATGAGGAGTTACTCGCTGCAGAGTTCACAGCTTCTCACCATTTCTTGCAGATTTTGTGCATTCTGAATTCATGAAAACTGTAAATAAATGGAAGGTTTTTTTCCTCACCTCTTCTTGATAAACAAATGACTTCCAGTTTATAGTCGCACCATCATTTTCTTCAGTTCTTTGCTCAAACAACCAATGCAATGTAGATGTTAAGAACAAAATTTGAGGGAATTATCTATTAACTTTCCATCATCAACTGTAAGAGGCAGATGCAATCTATAATAGGAGGTAATGGAAGTCGTACTCATGGAGCCAGAGACTCATACATGCGTGTGTACACCTGCACACAGTATTAAATCTTAGTTTTCTTTACAAAGTATAATTACTGCTTTGACTATCTCCCTTCAATTCTATCAACTAAAATAGTTATTTTAAAGTAAAGATTTCATGTTTCTTTGTTTTTGAGGGAGATGTGATAGAGGAAAGAACTAAACTTCTGAATGGGAATTGAATATTAAAAATTTTCTTTTAAATTCAACCATTAAATAAAACAACAGCAGGCATTAATTATGGGACTGTGGTATTGCATTTTGAATATATAATTTACACACATTACAAAAGTGAATTTTAGCATTAGTTACACAGACAACATGATTATTGTTACAGTACGTTACAGAATATTACTGATGTGCTTAAAATAATTGATAAAAAAAGTTCTTAGAATCACAGACTAGGTGCGTCACAGAAGGAAGCCTGTTGGATCTGTGTCAGCACTCTGTGAGAATAGTTCGACTAGTTCTAGTCCCCTGTCCTGTCCCTATAATCCTGCAAATGTTTGCATTTTTGTTCTAGACATGATTAATATGCATTACACAACTGCTACATCTTTTAAAACAAGTACTAAACTGCTTTTGACATGTTGTCTCAGTCAATTAATAATTTTTCTTATAAAAAAAAGACAAGCGCAGCTTCCCTCATGAGGAATGCAAACATCTAAATAATTACACGAGGAAAGAACACAATGCAACAGTACACAAAGCAACCAGTGCTGTACATTACGTAAACATACATATTTAAAAAATATAGTGAACTCTCACAAGAGGAGTGAAGCATAAATTAAACAGTTGTATAATAGAACACAACAGCAATTTCTTTTTAAAAATTGCATGATGGGTGTTCTCCACATTAAATAACAATAAATAACTGTTACATCAAATTCACACCAATTATACTAACACAAATAAATTATTTCAGTGCTGTGCCTTAACATTTTCACAATTTAAATTTACATTGGAATGTTTTCTCCCTCATAACGGAGACCCAATTAAAATCTATACATTGTAGAAAAGGATTATCTCTTTGATTCCCAACTTCAAAAGGGAATGATAGAACTGAAGATGCAGAATAGGTTTCTGGTCATTTTGATTCCATTGGCCCAGCTAAGTAAGTGAATAAGGGTGGTACACATGGTAGAATTCAGAATAACACCATCATTTTTCTAATGAATGAACAAATCCAACCCACTCTATGGCTCCTCCCAGGACCATGTAGTGGGCAAGAAGGATCCTTTGGCCTACTGTGGCTCAACTCAACTCCAGGAATGTACTTAGGATCAAAAGGGACACCAATAGTACTCTTCCCCTACCCCCATTATCCCACCTTATTCCTCATATCTGGGCCAGCATACAGGGCTTGGAATTGGCAGTTTATACTGTCCCCTGAGAATAGAAGGAGTTTTTTTTGTCCAACCTGGGATCACATGGTCTTTGCTGGGATCAGAGCTGCCCTATTATAACATGTGCCAAATTTGTCACGAGACAGTTTCCACAGGAAAATGAATGTTTAAATGTTAAACGATAAATAATTTTGACTTTTGTGCAACAATAAGCTAAAGAAGCAAATGTAAATCTGACCTATCAATTGACATTAAAAAACATCAAATTCTACTTCTTCAATTGCTGATTTGTTTACTTTTTTTTTGCTTTTTTTCCCCCCCCTTCTTCTTTTTCTTGAATGCAATAGACACCCTCTGGATATTGTTGTTATTGTATCTTCAAACTCTTCCCTTGGAGAATAGTGTGAAGTAATGGAAGGATCTGCAGGTTGATTAACAGTCAGACAGGCTTTGCGTCTCTACCCCTCCTTCACTGCCATTAGCAACCTCTTTGTCTTTGGCTCTGAGCACTCTTACAATCTGTTTCACTTGCTCCTCTTTCCCCTCTGTCTATAGCATGCAATAATTCTGTTGACAAGTTTGCAGCCCTTTCCAGTTCTGAAGAGTCAATACCAGACTCAAAGTGCTAACTCATTTTTCTCTCCACAAATGTTGCCAGATTTGCTAAGTTTCTTCAGAAGTTTCTGTTTTTATTATCAATGATTAGTGTCCTTCTGATACCACCCAAAATTTGGAACTGGTTGCTGTCTCGAAAGATATTTCTTTTGACTCAGAGATTACCTCTAAACCAAATTTTATATCAGCGACCATTCATTACATATGAACCTGAGCACTGAATGCTATTAACACAGCAATAGAGCTTCCAGAAGACTTTGTTGGATAATTGTTTGAAGTGGGAACTCTGGTTGAATTTCCAAACTTTATCCCAGGAAAACTGAGACAATTTCTCTTCCAGGATTTCTAGCTGAGACCAGGTAATTACTGGTCAGACTGGGGCAATTGTTTATTAATTGAGTTGTAGTATGGGAAATTTCCAACTCAAAATTGACTCTGTCACTACTAACTAAGTTTTAGGCATTGTGTACAAAGGTTCTAAGAGTTATGAACTTTGTATAGACAGCGAATAAAAAGGTGGTATTTTGGTTAACACTGTAAATAGACATTAGGAATACCTTGCTCTATTTCATGTGCTGCCAGGATAGCAGAGATATACCTCAACACCTGAGCAATGTACACACCTGTTTTAGGTCATACCATAAATGCCAATGAAGTTTCTGACTAGGTTTTGTTTGAATTCTGTTCCCATGGAAAATAAATTGGTTAACAATTCAATCCATTTAGGTAGGGTCTTATTGAAAAGGTGCTTGCTACCTCATAGTTTTCTGAAACATTGTTTGAAATTGGAGACTAATCCAGAGAAAACTGGCATCAACAGTGTCCGAAGGTGTTGGTTTCCCTTCTACTGTACCAGACAAAAGTGGAACATAAACCAAATAATAATTTGCAGGAATGGCATACACAAAAATTAACAAGTGATACTCGAACAGTATTAGGCTATCGTACTATGTAGGGGAGGAGGGACAGGGAGGGGTGGAGGGGTGAATGACTTATTCCAACCTGCCCTAATAAATGATTTTTGAGCGTGCCATTTGGTGAGGCCATTTATTCAGTTAGGTTCAATTTGATTCTAAATACCAATATGTTCCCTCCTTTGCCTGGGTGAATTGAGACTTCTACTCATGTCTTCACTGAGTTAAGGAGGAAATTTCTTACTTACAGGGTTCTACATGATTGGAAAAGAAATTGCCAGGAAGATGAATACAGCAGTTTGATGGTAGCCTTGGAAGGGTGAGTGCATTTGGAGGGATGATCTCCAAATGACTGAATGATCCTTTCTGATCCATGATTGCTTACAGCTGCTTCATCTGAGGTCATCTAAGTATAATTAAAAGACTAAGACTGGCACTTCTCAGTCTGAATAGTTCAGTACCACTTTGTGCTTTTAGTGGAGTGGTTATGTTTGTGGGTTATTAATAATAGACATCTGGATTAATAATACAAATAATGAGATCAAATCTCCCTTGAAAGTCTGCCAATTTGAATTCAGTTGATAAGAGATCAAAAAGTGTAAAGCTGGTATAGGCACACGTGACCATGAAGGTGCTAGACTATCTGACAAATCTATCAAATCAATTAACATACTTCAGGGAAGGAAGCTATCTACATTTACACAAACTAACCTGTTCATGACTCCAACTTCACACTAACTTGGTTGACCTTTGAGTGGCATAACACACCTCTCTACTCCAGGAAACAATAGGAGACCTGCCAGCACCACTAATCTCTTTTGGTAAATAGGGATGGCTTGAAATGTGGCTTTGGCAACAATGCGTTTATCCTGAGAATGAATATCAATAGAGTGGTTGGCAAGGGTGACAGTGAGGCATCTCTAAACAAGCTTTGGCCCACTTAGAAAGGGGCTGATAATTGAGCTTCACTTAAGATGGGGGAATAAACGTGCAAATTAACACATCATTTATAAAATTGCACATTCTCCCATCTGCAAATAATTTCTGATTGGGTAGATCCCAGCATTAGTGTGCTGGCATGGAAATTGTAGATGGTTAAGCAGAAACACACTAATGACACCACTGTTGCGTGTGTGAAATCAAGAGTAAGGTTCAACTTTGTTTAAAGCCAAACACCACATGCGCTTTTTTAAAGATCCTAGAATTGACCAGGGGAGCAGTAATCTCAAGATCTGAATGACCTACTGACCTTTGATCCTAACCTCCAGCAATTCCAGAGATGCCAACCACAGACTCATTTGGATATTTTTAGTTAGAAGTTAGACTGTCACTTTTCAAGTTTTGGAGCAGACAATTTATTTGGATGTAGGAAGTCTGTTCATTTGAAAATAAGTTTTTAAATCCGCCTTGGAGCTGTCTCCTGTGATATGACTCCTTTAGATAGTGACGATTTCAGGGTTTTTGATGAACTTTCATTTTGAGCAAAGCAAATATCAGAACTCAGGCTTTGAACCCATTCCCTTTCTTTGCTCCTAATTCCCAGGTGGCAACCTGAAAATGAGAATCTGCTGTATCATCTGCAAGTACCACATTAACTATTAAAGTCTTGTTCCTGCTAGGCTATGTCATATCTTGAATACAGTAAGTATGTGCACGAAGCAAACCATTTCTCTTCAGACGAAAAGTTCACAAACCTGTTTTTTTCTCTGTGGTTCCATTTGCTCTATTGCAATATTAGTCCAACAGACAAGGAGTATACCAAGTAGAGTCAGGGTAGATGATTTAACGTTTGATCAGATATTCACCCAAGTGAAAGTCGTAACTTGATATTATAATTAATTAGAATGATTCACAAAATCCATATTTCTGGGTTACATACATGAACTTTAGTGAAAGGTCCCAGTCTCAAATTTTTTTTTAGAGTTTCTTGTGGGCATTCAGTTTGGCCCTGAATCTATCAGGAATATAGAGTTGTATAGAATTATTTTACCAGCTTCCCCTTGACCATACAATTCCTAACAGCACAGCCATTCTACTCTTTGTTCTTGTGTTGCATCAGGTTTGTTATTATTGAGTAGAATTATATCATATTTCAATCAAGGATTCCTTGAAAGAGTCCAATAGGGGTATTAACTATCTCCTGTAGGTATTAGACCATAGGAGCAGAAATTAGGCCATTTGGCCCATCAAGTCTGCTCTGTCACTCAATCATTGCAAAGAGATAATATCATTAAACACTTTAACAATCACCATGGCACAAGTTCCTCCCAGGGTCCACAGAATGCTGCATGCTCATCGGCACAATTGTTCTTCATTCCATTCTTGAACACATGAAATTCCCTCACCAGCCAGCTGGTTTCTTTTACTGTCACGTGCACAGGAGTGAATGAGTGAGTGAGAATGCACTGCTCTGTGCATGATCCCAATTGAACACCCTAGAATCAGTCACCGAGTCCAACTGAACAGCCACAAGCAAGCAAAGCAACAAATGTATTGCAACACAAGGCAGGCTTGTGTTGGAATGTCAGATTCCTTGGGAGGGACAAAATGATTTGTGGAATCAATGCACCAGCTTGTATCCATGGAAAGGGTAGCTCCATTGATCTCATTTCCATGCAGTTGAGGGATGCATCTGAGGTAGGCAACATGCAGGTGTGTATCATCTTCTGCTTTCCCATTCTCACTAGTCTGGGGCAATGCATCTGAAGCTCTCCCATTGGGTGCAATACCAATGTGCACTTCTTTGGTCCACAAAATATCTTCTGCCCACGCTTTGATTGTTCCCAAACTGACATTGGTGTCTGCTTTAAACCAAAGCATGCTAGCTACCCTTTCCCTCCTTTTCTCCAAGTATGTTTTCATTTTAGATTAAGACAACACCAAACAAAATGACAAAATAAAAAAGATTCTTACTCAACAGTAATGCATTAACATTTTCTCAGAAAACATTGTTTAAATGCTGAGGGTCTCATGGACAGGCGGCATCCCTTTGTCAGTTTCCCATATCCGTTTTTGCACTGAACAGTTCGGGTCTGCCAGCCAGTATCACAGGTTCTGGAACATGACAACCAGGGTCCTGTTGCCCACTTGGGAAGGTTGGATTGTGCAGCCAGAGTCTTGATGGCATTTTCATTGGCTGAAGGCAATTGTTTCCTAGGAATAAAATAGCTGTAGCGCACGTCAAGTGGTTTCCCAGGATCAGTGGCAAGTATCTGAATTATCAGTGGCTCCTTTAATGGTCCATAACCCATTGAATGCATTTGATCATCCTTCTGGCTCCACCCGCTGTAGTTGAGCACTGTGCCATTTAGATCAACAATCGTTTCTGAAGTCGAGATCATGTACTTGCCGTTGAAGAGGTAATCCCCATTCTTCCGTTTAACTGCTAAATAGGCAGTGAACCGCTGCTGACCCTTTGGCTTGTATTGCCGCACTTTGATGTGTGTTGCTCCTGCAGGGATTCTTGTTACCTCTCTGTAACCCACACTAAATGGACAAAACAAAATTAAGATGAAGTTTGCAATGTAAGAGTGATTGCATAATTTGCCAAGAGTTTACTATTTCTATGTAATATACACAATCTTCTCTTTACTTTTAAAATTAATGCAATATTTCAAGGCCTATAATCAAAACAGGGATTATATTTTCCTGTCAAACATACATGATCTTTCTATTCTCATGCAACACACACAAAGTCTGTTATGCTGTAACATAAGCTAGATGCACTATTCCATTACAATTTCTCTTATACTTCTGTTTCCTGACAATATATACACGGTTTGTTATTCTTCTACAGTATATTCTACAGGAATATCCTACAGGATTTGCTATTTATTGTGGAACCATGCCTTATTAAAAATGACATTATGAATTATTAGTTGGAAGCCTCTAATTGAATTTTAACAAAAACTGAAGCCACATTCCAATGTCTTGAAATCACAATCCAAGATGGCTGAGTATTGGCAACATGGTGCCATCTCCATTCCAAAGGCAGCACACTGGCAAAGCCTCTCCAGGAGTAATTGTCTTAAAGAAGTATGAATTTTAGGCTGTTAGCTAAGCATCCACACAATCTAACTCGACTAAGTGGAGACAAAACATTAGACATCATTTAGACGATGTGACTCTAGCCATGAAAGGAATTTGTCCAGACAGCATCTAATCGTTAAGCCATTACATTTGGCTCTTTATTTGCAGTGTGCTTAAGCATCTATTTAAAAGCAAGAGTGTGCGTGTGTGTGTGTGTATGGTCACAGCACAGAGACTGTAAAACACTCTCTGCACTTGCAAGCATATTCTTTTTCAAAAGAAAAGGAATAAACTTGTTTCAATCAAACAAAAAGTCGGAGAAGAGGATAACCATCCTATCTCCTCTCACCTGGTCAAAACATACTCTTTTCAAAATAATATTGATGTAAATGTTGGGGGCGCGATGCACATGGGCTCTGGTATTTTCTACAATGTAAGATGCACACGTATACAATCGAAAATTGCTTTGGTTCAGATATAGTTGATTAGAGCAACCTGTCAGTCAATGCTGTGTCACTTACTGGTATCCATGGTAATTGCTCTCAACTAAAGCTATAAATATATACAACCTACAAACTTACCAACTCCTGCATGCAATATGACTACATAAATGCTTACCACATGGAGTCATACACATAGAAACAGATCCTTTGGGTCCAACCAGTCCATCTGAATATAATCCCAAACTAAACTAGTCCTACCTGCCTGCTGCTGGCCCATATCCCTCCAAAACCTTCCTATTCATTTATTTATCTAAATGTCTTTTAAACATTGTAATACGTCCACCACTTCCTCAGAAAGTTCATTCCACATGTGAACCACCCTCTGTGTAAAAAAACTGCCTCTTATGTCCTTTTTAAATCTCTCTCCTCTCACCCTAAAAATATGTCTCCTAGTCTTGAAATCTCACATGTTAGGGAAAGGACAACTACCATTAACTCAATCTACCCTTCATTATTTTATAAACCTCTGTAAGGTCACCTCTCAACGCCCTAATGAAAAATGTCCAACCTATCCAGCCGTTCTTTATCTCAGTTACTTTAAAAGATGCATTAATTTAAAACAAATAGATGACTTATGGAAGTAATGAACAAGAAACTTCCAACAACTGTAATGAGCCCACTGTAGCCTCTCTGATGGAGAACAAGAGAAATGTCAGGAATTACCGTCAGGTTCTGCACAAGTGCGAGATCCTAAGGTTAGTGGTTAAGATCTCAAACATGAGTGCCCCAGTGAAGAGTGAGGGAGTCCATTGACCTGACAAGCTGCACCTGGACACACTAAATGTGTTGTGAGACAGTGTGAGGCAGTCAGTCTGTCTGTGCAGTGTGAGGTGTTTTAGCTGTGAGGGCTGCACATCTGGATTGTGTGTTTGTGAACAGAATTGCTAACAGCATTAGACAGACATTCATTTAGACGGGAGAGATTATCATCTGTACGGTTCTATCTTGAAAGCCTCTTAATTTTCAATCTTATGTATCTGAGCATGGCAAAGCTGGAATTGGACTCGACTTTGATGACCTTGTGGTCTCAATAATTATTGTATTTAAACTAGAAATCAGGCGGAAAGGGATTGGGTGCTTCAATCAGTCTGTCTGCCACACTGCGGAGACCCGTTTGAAACTGCTGCCATTTATTTTTCATAGCATTCCTCTGAACACTGGAATTTCCTTAAATTCAACCCATAGGAGGTGTCTTTTCCATAAACTGTTGCACTGGCCAATGTGCACCAGGGCGGACTTGCTCAGAGTGTAACAGTGTTTAACCCTTCCCTTAATCAACCTTAACATTGCAGACTCTCAAAATAGCACCCTCAGCTTTTACATTTGTACCAACTGCTGTAGATCAACCTGATGCCTTTGGGATACTGTAATATCCTTTAACCCTTTTACTGCCCAGCACAGTTATTTATTCCTAAAAACAGTGATATGTTCCCCAACACTAGTCAGATGCACCCCTATGCTCACACACACCCAGTGACTTTGACGATTTAAATCATTAAGTAATCCCATAAAGCTGCTCAATCCTCACATGCTGATTATGATGACATTTCAAGGAAGGTTGGCAGTGGCCTAGTGATCATTGTTTATATACGGGCACACACGGTGAGATATCAGGTTAGCAGACCTTAAGACTTATTGCAACTGGACTCAATTCTGGCTTTGTGTTTTAGTAGATTGGCCTCCATAGTAAGTGATGCTGTTGCTTTGTGGACTCAAGCACCTGCCTAGTAAACAGAAGATCCTGATTTCAAATATTAGAAGATGCGCCTCTAGAAAGTGCTCAGAGCTTCTGCTTCAATGTCGTTGAACAGTATCAGAGATAAGGTCGCTCCGATTGGTCAAATTAGACCAACATTATGACAAATGAGATGTCATCAGTTACAAGTGGATCTCCACGTCACAGGCAAACTCATTGAAGCTTCATGAGTGAGGCTAAATTTGGCATCTCAATGTCACCCTAACTGAGATCAATGAATTCAGCACAGGACATAAAGTAACTTTGCAGCCTTCTCAATTGTGGTACATCTTGGTGCCACACCATCTGGTCCACCCCAGCAAGCAGTTGAAGTGTCTATTACATAAGGAAATACAACTGGAGGAATGTAGGTCAATAGGAAACTACAAGGACAGGGCTGAAATATTTGGAGACTGGTTTGTAAACAGCATTTCCTCTCTTCTTGACAATTACCGCTCATTAACTTATCTTAAATACATCTAACTACTGACCTTCCTGCACTTTTGATGATGTCTGATCCAAGCATTCATCCTTAACTTAAGAGAGTTTAGGGTCTATTGGGAAGTTAAACTTAGGCTACTTTCCCAGAAAGAAAAGCTGTTCTAGTTACAATTGGTTCGACTAACCACTGAGGAGGAGATCCACACTGGCACTGAGCAGATTGTTAATGTCTCTTCCTGTTAATAGCCTTCCCCATCCATCTTATTTTCCCAAATCGACTCAGTGCCAAGGTACCGATTAAATAAAGTGCTGTTTTAAATTTAAAGGGGGTTTTTCAGCACAAGTATTCTGTAAATTTTCCAGTGAAAGAAAAAAAGGACAGCTTGATCTTTTGCTTTGGAGTGTAATGCCTTGTGCATAGTTGGAAAATACATGTGAATCAGATTAGGACAAGATCAAGGTCAATCATCTCCCATTCCATTGTGAAATAACTGCTAACTGTCACAACCTAGGCACATAAATGAAGAAGTCAAGCTTGAAAAGCGTATGGGAAATCTGCAGATGCTGATTGAAATATGCTGAAAATAATTAAGAGGAAAATTGGGTGCCACGGTGGCACAGTGGTTAGCACTGGTGCCTCACAGCACCAGAGACCTGGGTTCAATTCCCACCTCGGGCAACTGTCTGTGTGGGGTTTGCACATTCCCTCCGTGTCTGTGTGGGTTTCCTCCGGGTGCTCCGGTTTCCTCCCACAGTCCAAAGATGTGCATGTTGGGTGAATTGGCCATGCTAAATTGCCCATAGTGTTAAATGTAGGGGAATGGGTCTGGGTGGGTTGCTCTTCGAAGGGTCGGTGTGGACTTGTTGGGCCGAAGGGCCTGTTTCCGCACTGTAAGTAATCTAATCTAATTAGGTAAAATAGAACTGGCGATGTATTCCAGTACCCAGCAATAACATGTATCATTGACCTCTAAACCCATAAACTATGATCTTAGAAAGATGCCATTGACGTTAATGCTTTCAAAAAGAAAATATTACAGAAAAACACACTGATGGCTCATAAAATATCATTGACACTAATATTCACCTCATATTTTGACATAATGTATTGGTTCAAATTACCTTCTCTTGGTAAAACTTCGTGATACTTTCACACAAGTGGAACCATCACCCCCGCAAACTCCACACTTGTCATACTGCAGCTTGGAGCCAATAATACCATCACAGCCAGTCCTGACACAGCGTCCCCGCACACATACCGAATTGCTGTACGGCTGACATTCCGTGCCATCTGTTACCTGGAAACAAAGTAAAACAGAATTCAAGAAAGGAAGTTTCTAGCTTTCTGGTCATGAATAGTTGTTGGGGAGTTCACAACTTGAGAAATGCTGAAAAATGTCCCACTTTGTCAAAGCTTCTCATTAGCATACTTTGCAAGAATACCAATTCAAGAGAAATACCAACATTTATACTGCATGGAGACTGCTAATTAGTTAGAAAGTGACTGTTAGTGGTGTTGCCATGGACAAAGCATCCATTAATATGTTTGACATGTATAATACCACATATGTAGGCCATATATCCAAAAGACTGACTGATCATATCAAGCAGTCTTCTTCATTAGATAAGGGAGCTTTACATTGCATTTTGCTACACATTATAAGGTATTTTGTTTTTAAATTCTAATTCTAGGACTCTCAGTTAATGTCTTCACTCAGTTGATATGTGACTATTGACCATATCTATGACATAAACCTAACGTCTGCTGTCCTGTAAAGCTGAATAAATATTATTTGGCCACAGAAGAAAGACTCTGGGTCAAAAGGGCCAGGTGTATGAATTATTTTCTGTAAGAGAGTTGGGCCATCAGTAGAGATCTCCACATGCTATAGCTGTGAATAAAGTAGATGCTTTGCACTTGCTGATGTGAAGTCTACGTAAAGGACTAAGATGTGAGTTGTGTAGAATGGCACTCTGATTGCAAAGTGTAGCAGTGAAAAGGAGCTAAATCAAAAAACAATGACTCAGTGATCAATATTTGGATTTTAAAACCTGTTCTTTGCACCAAAAAGACTGAGAGTTGGAAGGAGTTTTGAGGCTGAGGAAAAGTAAAATAGAGACTGCAATAAGTTTTGATATCAACACAGTGAAGGTGGACAAAGAATTTGTGGAATTGTTCACCCCAATTTTAGACTGGAGTTTGATGTAAGCGGGAGAAAGATGGGCAGGTGGCCATCACACAGTGCCAATCCTGGCACTAAAACAACAGATGCAAGAGTGCAGCAGCTTTATCTTGGCCACTCTCGCCTTTATAGCTCAAACAGAGCCATCAATCAGTGATCTCACTCAAACATCAGACTGAGGTATTTGTAAATTCGAATGCAACAGCAAGTAAAGTTGAAAGCAGCAGTAACTACAGTAATAGTTACAGGATATTGGAAAAACTGTGATGGAGAGAGCTTCACTGAGGGAAGGATCATCTGACAGACAAACTATTTCTTGAAGCCTTCCCTACAAAGTGGTAAAGGCAATTGTTATGCAGCAAAGAAGGCAACTGGCTTCTCAGAAGCAGACAGCTTAGCGACTCTTCAAGGTATTTTCTTGCCCTGCCTTGTATTTAAGCTGGTTTCTTACTTGCTCATTTTATGAGTATTCAGTTAAACCAGCAATCGGTTCTGATCCATACTCATTTGTAGTCCCTCTTCTCTCCATCCTTATTTATTTGACACTAATAGCAAATAAGGAAGCCAAGAAGGATAAAGGTCTACAAAAACACTGAGAGTTAGTATTGATTTTGGGCACGTCATCTGACTTGTGGTTACAAATCAGTATTTCACATTGGGTGGGGAGGGAATGTGTCAAACCTATTTTCAACAAAGCGCATGCTAACCGTCCCGAGAAACTTTAAATAAATGGCAGTGATACATTGGAATTGCTAAAATCATTGGCAAAATGCTAAGCCACAAATGCTTTCTTCAATTACAGGTGAAAAGAGCGAAAACATTAACACATTAACACCATTTTGGACTCTAAATTCCACATAGGACGTGTGGTAAAATAGATTCCCTATCGGTCCGTGGCAGCCCCTTAAGTTAGTCCATATTCTGTCTCAATAAAACTTTTACTTCAAGAATATTTAAGAACAAAATGAAGTTTTGTGTTTATAAAGATACGAAATAGCAGTGCCAAGGAATAGAACCCTCTTGTTAAATGACCTCTTTATAAAACAGATATGCAATTCTGCTGCACAGTGTAAAATGAGAAAACTTCCTGTCATTTTGCATGTTAATTCCCAGCCAAATGATTGCACATCAATTTCCATTTCCAAAAGAGAAAGTTGAGAGCAGATTTGGTAAACAGGTCTAAAATCAGGATGTGCAGTGGACAGAGAGATTTGGAGGATGGGTCGAGAATTGGAGAACACTGATTTAAAGTGATTGACAATAGAAACAATGGCAGCATAAAGAAAACTTGTGTCACATTGTGAATGGTCAGGAATGCAGAGGCTCAGGGAAGGTTCATTCAGAGCATTAAGAAGGAACTGGACAAGCATTTGAAGAGAGTGCTGTGGGAAAGGACAGAAAAATGGCACTAGCTGAGTTTCTTCTGCATAGAGCTGGCATGGACCCACCACGTAGACTGGCTTATAACCATCCCATGATTCTTCTCTGCATTCACCAGTGCCTTGTATGGAGGTTTAGTGCGAGATTTCCGCTGGTGGGCTGAGATTATGCCAAACACTTTTGAAGAACACAGGAAATATAAGGAACAAAAGGTTATATGAGCCTGTTCCACATTCAATAAGCTCATGGTTTATCTGATTGTGTTCATCACTTTCCTGTCTGATCAGGAGAGAGGGGGAAATCACCAGTGGCTGAAGGAGCCAGTGCTGAGGCCACTTATGGTCTTAGATGTTTAGTGGATATGGTCTAAGCTGGTCTTACTGGGGCCAGGTGAAGCACTTCAGCTTCATGTATGTATTTTTAAAATTACCTTCATGGGGCTTGTATTTCGACAGCTTTTTTTTAAGCTGCCTTTGGTTATTGCTTTCATGTAAATCGAATTCTCGGACACAGGCGTACACTCAGGCTGCATTTAACTTGACAACAGAACGGAAAAAGTTTGTCATGATCCCAACTTCACATATTTACCTTCTGAGAAAACACAACATAATATCCTGTTCCCTTTGCTCGACAGGTCAATTTACACACATCTGCAGGGATCACGCCAGCGTACTTTGGAACCCATTCCACAAACGTCTTGACTCCTTTGGCATCAGTCTGGTACCCATTCCGTGCTTCACATTGCTCATGACGAAAAGATTTGCCTGTTTGAATCAAAGGATTTTAAAAAAATTATGTGTTGGATTTATTAGTTTTATTCATTATGACAGAGCAGTTCACCTTTAAATAAAAATGCTATACAAGCTAACCAAATGTTTTTCACAAACTGCAGCAGCAACTACAGTGGTGTGAGGTAAAATAGGGAGAAATGACTAGAGTCTTGGAGTCATAGAGCAGGGAAACAGACACTTCTGTCCAACCAATCCATGCCGACCACCATCCCAAACTAAACCAGTCCCACCTGCCTGCGCTTGGCCCATATCCCTCTAAACGTTTCTTATTTAAGTACTTATACAAATGTATTTTAAATGTTGTAACTGTGTACAGGCATTCACCACTTCCTCTGCAGGTTCATTCCACACATGAACCACTCTCTGTGGAAATAAACTGCCCCTCATGTCTTTTGTAAATCTTTCTTCTCTCATCTTAAAAATATGCCCCCAGCCTTGAAATCCCTTGTCCTAGAGATAAGACACCTGCCATTCCCCATATCTATATCCCTCATGATTTTATCAATCCTTCAGTTCACCCTCAACCTCCTACACTCTGATGAAAAACGTCCAGTGGAGTAAGGCTAACAATAGTCTACTTGGAAACAATGAAGAAGGTTTTTCTAGTGCTCTTCCTATTTTGCCAAACTGCCTCAGGCAATAATTGCTTCTCTCTCTTGGCTTGGTATTAAGCTTGACCTAGTCTCACCTTCTCTGTTTCAATTATAGTCTCCTCCTTGTAACCGTATCCACTCCACTGATATTGGAATCACTACCTAATCTTCTTCACTGAACCTGAATCCAATTTTCAGATACTGGACTCATTTTCACCTTCATTTTTAATACTGCTGATGTCTGCTACCTTTATGCAGCCCCTCAAGATTGTTCTCCTTCTAACCTGATTGCCTTCTCTTTGATAATGGTTTCAGGGTGGAACAGTGGCTCAGTGGTTAGCACTGCTGCCTCACAGTGCCAGAGACCTGGTTCCATCCTCAGGTGTCTGTCTATGTGGTGTTTGCACATTCTCCCCACATCTGCGTGGGTGTCCTCTGGATGCACTAGTTTCTTCCCACAGTCCAAAGATGTGCAGAATAGATGGATTGGCCATTATAAATTGCCCATAGGGTGCAGGCAAGGTGGGTTAGCTGTGTGAAATGCTGGCTTACAGAGTTGGGGTGGGATGCTGTTCGGAGGGTTGGTGTGGACTCGATGGGCTGAATGGCTTGCTTCCACACTGTAAGGATTCAATGATTCTATACCTAACATTTAAACCATTTGAACTTTCTAACGTTATACTCCCCTCCTCTCCAATAACTGAGCTTCTTCTACTATCTGTGTGCTCTCCTGAGTATTAACTTTCCCTCCTGCCCTTATTTTTCCATTGCATAATAAATTTTCCAATAACTGCCAGTATTTGAACTTGCTTTTAAATGTACTGAGCTCCCTTGCTATCCTGATGCACTTCATTCCACACATAATTCGCTCGTTGGAGTGCCATGAATAAATTGGCTTCATGATGTCTCACACACTCACTGTGTGGTATTCTTCCAACTCACTGCTTTGTAGACGCAGTAAGAATTTTAATATTTTCCACTGTTTTGGAAATGCAATTTTCTTTTGACTAAACAACCAGAATTTAAAGTACGGTCATGTAAACAGTAGGCTGGAAAAAAAAATCACTTTTCTGGCATTTTACAATCAGACACTACATGGTAAGATGCCAAGACCAATAGGCTCTGACGGCAGACTCAAAACACGAGCCACCAATAAAGCTTGAAAAAGTGCAAACAAGTTTCAGGGCTCTGAAATGAGCAAATCCATCATTCACTTCTCCTTATGCTGTGAAGATCTTCAAAGTACATTGTAATTTAACTTATTTGCAAATGTAAATTTATTCAGAAGGTCAGTTCTGATAACTATTTAGCTCATATTTAAAGACAGCATTTTGAAAACTTTGATGTACTTTTGTTTTTCTTCCATACAGTCCAATGGTCAGATTCCGTTTGGTGAGATCAGCTTGCCAAGTCTGAAATCCATCATTTAATACTTGCCAGGCCCAGGCTTATCCCAACCACTTTATGCACTGCTCACCTCTAACTATTTCCAATTACAGATGTTATAAGATTGAAAACTTCATTATATTCTGTTCCCATTCAATATGGTGTTACTTCTCAAGATTTTTAATCCAGTTGGCTATTCCATGGTATCTAGATTTCTGCCATAAAACCATGGGAATGTAGAGGGTGGATTGGTTGCTCCTACCACCATTTTGGAATGTCTAATGAATACAGTTAGAAATCCTTTACCTACATTTTTAGTATTATCACAAGACTATTAATCCAGAAACTCTGCTAATGTTCTGGGGACCCACGTTAAAATCCCATCATGGCAAATGGTGGAATTTGAAAGAGTCTCATGATGAATACGAAACCATTGTTGATTGTCAGGAAAAGCCCATCTGGCTCACTAATGTCCTTTAGGGAAGGAAATCTGCCATCTTCACCAGGTCTGGCCTACTCCAGACCCACTACAATGTGGTTGACTCTCAACTGCCTTCTGGGTAATTATGTGATGCCCACTTCCCATGAATGAACATAAAGAAAGAATTGGTGAGATAATTCAACTATCTTGCAAGTGGCCTGCCAGTAAAACTTAAAAAGACAAGTCAGATGAAATGGTTTACATGTATTTTCTTTCCCCTTCCTTGCGGACAATGGCCAGGACTGGCTCAGAGTACCTCCAGGACTAAGTTCCTCCAACTGCTGGGAAATCTCCCAGAAACCAAAGGGGTTTGCACAGTACTTCCAGAAAATGAGGTGGCACAGTGAGCACTTCACAGGAAATTCCTGCCAATCAATATGGCTCCTTGGATTGCTGAGGGTTTCCAAGGAAATGTAAAAAAGCAATTTCCTAGGCCTTTTCCTTCTGAAGAAAAGTGGCACCAGAGTTGGAATATTAACTCAGTTCCTCTCTCCACAGATGCTATCAGACCTGCTGAGTTTCTTCAATATTCTCAATGTTTGATTGTAATTTTTTATGCTTCAATAGGAATATTTGTTATTAAGATTCTTGTCAGCTGGTCGAAAGGCTACTGGCATCACCAATGATGGGCATGCAGACCAAAAAGTCCCAAATTCAATGCTTGCGTTTTGGTAATTTGAATCATCTTTTTAACAACAAGGCAGCCTAATAGTCCTCAATGCCCCTTGGCTGGAAAGTGTGGGGTGTGGTATGTATGTAGGGGTGGGGAGGGGAGAGAGGTTGCAAACAAGTCCAGGTTCCTGTGTTTGATCACACCACTTTGTTAGAAAGGGTTCAATCTTTGATCATCAAATCACCCACAGGTAGTAAGATATAAAGCATTGAGAAAGGCTACTTGGGTGAGATGCAGAAATCTGACTTCAGCTTTTTAACCCTGTTGGGCGAGGCCCTCGGGAAATGCAAGGGAAGGAGAGCAAACCAAGCCAAAGCGTTATCCATGATTGGCATATTTTCATGTCCAAGAAGAAGAAGAGGAATTATAGGATAGACATACCAGTTTGTGGGCAGGGTGTCACGTTGCAGGATCGATGGATGGCACGTTTCCCCACGCAGTATTTGCCGTTATTTCTGGGGGCAGGGTTGTTGCAATGTCGACGGGAGAACTGCACACCCCCGCCACACGTCCGGGAACACTCTCCCCAGGAACCCCATGACCCCCAGTTTCCATGAGCCGAAGCCTGTAATTCAATCAGCAACAAATGTAAATCATAGAAAGTCGTTTGCACTTGGAGGAGTTAACAATATGTCAGCAAGAATTCAAGAATTTTCAACTTTGCTGGCACAAGATGTGTGGATGGTTTTACCAACAGCCAGTGTGACCACTTAATGAGAGACACTGCAATATGGAGTTCACTTCTCTCAGGACACATGGTTTTTACCTTGTTCTCCGCATTGTCGAACTCAAGTTCAATTCTAATGCTCCTGGCCCAAAGCCAGTGGTTCCCAGTTCCCAGTACCTTGGCCCATGGAATTTTTCATGCATATTTAGACATTGGCTGTCTATTTCTAAGGGAAGAGCATTTCAGTTGAGCCCAATTTGTTTTTAATAAGGTTAAACATGCTTAGAAAACCTAGCTTGACGCTTCCCTTCCTTTTTCACCTAATTAATTCATCCACTGAACCATAGGGGGTGCTAGACCTAAAAAAATCCAACATTTTAAAAATGCAATCACTTGGAACTCAATGAATCGACCCAATTCTGCTTGGAGGTCCTGAAATTATATCATAGGATAGATAGTAACACGTTCATCTTTGCGAACCTCTGCTACCTACTATGGAACAAGAGATTTGAGTCCAACCAGTCGCACTTACAAGTCAACCATGGTGCAAATTCATGGCCTCAAGATACTGAACCTGATCTGATAGCCACAGGGTCAGGCATCATCTGGACTGTGAACTGAGAATTTGCCAATGTTTCTCTATTAAACTATTCAGATGACATTTTGTTTTATCCTCAGGAACAGGAGAAAACCCACTGCTGTTTGGCAGCCGGCATCAAAAGGGATCTGTGGGAAAATAGCTTTTGCGTTACGACATTGGAATGGAACAGCACGTTGTTCTGTAACTTACTAGTTTTATTTCCATTGGAATGGGGCACCAGAATCTTTGTTCGCTGCATTTTCAGTTCCAGACTGGCACTGGAATGGTACCAGCTGCTTGGATAATCGGTGCCTCAAATATGTGCCTTCAACCCCTCAAACGTCAGAATATCATGTATATATATATTTTAATAGAAGTTAAACTAAATTCAGCACAATGGCAACTTTGAGGCTAATGTGGGAATCTCTCCATACCAATCATTCCGTGTTGCTTCTCATTTCCTCTTCTCAAGGTGGAAACTTGTCTTTATAAACACCCAAAACCACATAAATGCATTTTTGATATTTGAGCCCAGACAGCCAGAGTTAGCAGTCTATTCAACTATGGAACACCTCGTGGTTACATCTGATTATATCTTCACTACAAACATGCACACACACAGGCACAGACAGACTTACACACATAGACAGACAGACAAAGAGATAGACACACGCGTGTGCATGCACACACACACACACACATATATGGACACAAACACACACACAGACTCACACCCACAAATGTTCACACACACACAGACACACGTGACATGAGACACACGCCAACACATCGACATACAGACACATGCAGACATATGAACATATGGCACACAGAGACACACACAGACATATGGACACAACTACACACCCATGACACACAACACACGAGGACACAAACACACACTCAGAGACTTGCACAAACAAATAGACACACATGACATGAGACACATGCTAACACATCAACATACAGACACATGCAGACATATGAACTATAGCACACAGAGGCACAGACACACGATACACACGCGCGCGCGCGCACACACACACACATTGTCTAATCAATGGTGTAACCTCTGGACTTCCCACTCACCGAGTAATGCCTCCGTTTGGTTTTGTCCACACACTTGCCATGGAGACAGATCCTCCCCTTTCCACATGGTGTTCCCTCTACGGCAGGAAGCTTCTTGGTCATGCACACCATTTGCCCCTGTCGAATAACAGCGCACCACAGGCGGGAACAGACATCCATTCCTGGACACACTGTGTACTCTTGCCCAAAAGCCAGCTTGCACTGACGAACAGCATCATAGTTCTGGCCTGGAAGCTCCTCAGGTACATGCAGGGGCTTCTGTGGAAGATCAAGGAGGCAATCCCCTAGAAAGGAGAACACTCAGCACATTGTAAAATAAAATACCTATTCATACATCTAGAAAAACCTGAAAAATTCAACAAAACCTGGCTTCCCTGATGGCTTACTAAGTGTGACAGTGAATCGATATACATGTAAAGTTCTTGCACTGCTATCCAGCCAGGAGAATTAGTACAATTAGTCTCAAAACAACTGAACTAAATAGAAAGAGGAAATATCAACTTGGATTCCTTCTTCTCTTGTTCGCCAATACAATAATCTTTTGCAAGTAATTGCATTTTAAAATCCTTTTCATGGGATGTTGGTGTGTCACTGGTAAAGTCTTCAATTGTCCATTCCTGATTTCCCTTGAAATGATGGCTTGGCCATGTCATAGGCTGGTTCAGTGTTAACTACATTACTGTGTTGCCAGTTGCCCACAACCCTAGGTCTTGTATTGTATGGATTGTTCCCAACACAGACAACCTATTTTCAAATATTCAAACTCTTTGTGAGTAAATATACAATGAAACAAAAAAAACTGCAGATGTTGGAGATCGAAAACAAAAACAGAAATTGCTAGATAAACTCAGCAGGTCTAAGCAGCATCTGTGGACAGAAAGGAGTGTTTTGAGTCTAGTAACTCTTCTTCAGAACTGGAGGCTCTCTGGTCTCGGCATGTTAACTCTGTTTCTCTCTCATCGGATGCTGCCAAATCTGCTGAGTTTCTTCATCAATCTTTGTTTTAGCATTTATCTCTCTCACTCTCTCTCTCTCTCAACTTATCATCAGCTATCTCTTTGTTTGCCTATCCCTTTTTTCTCTCTCTCTTGGCTCTGTTTTAATGTACTGTATTCACTATGCTTTCTTCCACCACAATCTGTCATCAACATAAATACCACACTTTCCCTTTCTGATGAATGTCACTGGTTTCGAAATGTTAAGTCAGTTTTCCTCTACAGATGCTGCCAGACCTGATGGGCTCCGATTATTAGTCCAGCGACATGGCTAATATACCACCAGGGACACATTCACTTGCACATAAATAGGCACTTAGAGGAACTGATGCCTGTGAAACTGTGCCCCTTAAAGAGACCCGGCACTATCAGGACAGAGTGGCAATAATTAGAATAAAGGAAGCAAAATCTCACTGACTTTTCAATGGTTAAAAAGATGTGTCATTGAACAGATAAAATAAATACCATTCAGTCGATAACTTTGCTGTGCCCAACTAACCTTCAAATAAGTGAAAAGAACCAGATTTATTCAATTCAAGAATTACCATCATTGACACGCGTTAGATTCCTTTGAAGTGATGGAAAGTAATATCCTCCTATTGTGTCAACATCAGCCACTTCCAGGACAGAGCCATAGCATCATTCTAATCTGCATCTGGCATCTGTTTTCACCCCAGGATTATTGTCTGTCTTTATTGTCCTTGTGGTATCACAGTGTTTCCATTGCCCAATTGAGCTATCAAACTGCTAACTTCGCTCCAACTTGTGCTGAATTACAAGTTGTAATTATATCCACCAGAGACTTGATTTAGAATGCCCACATCTATTCCCCAGGTTCTAATGTAATGTACTAACTGACCCCTTTGGTTCACATGAGATAAACTAAGAAAAGATCTCTCTTGTCTGCAGATGGTGAAAGTCCCAAAATGGCTATCTGAAGAAGGCAGGTAATTCTCTCCAACAGTTTTCCCTCAAGAAGAACCACAAAAGAACTTTGGTTAACTGGTTAGTCCAGAATTTTCCAAAGTGAGATCGGGATCCCAAAGGGATCATGAGTTGAAACTTTGGGGTGCCGAGCTCTGAGCTACCAATGGAAATCATGGGGCTCTGACCAAGTTAGAGTGGTTGTGTTTCCAACTCCTTTCAGAGCTCCCCTTACTCTACTCTCACCATGAGGACTTATCCATGAGGGCTGCAACAATTTTCAACCCTTACAGTGTGGTCACAGTGAGAGAAAAGGTTTGGGAAGCACTGGGCTAGTCACTTCACTTACATTTGTAGGACCCTGCTGTGTGCAATTAGCTGCTATATTTGAATATAGATTTGTAGAGAGTCATAGAGATGTACAGCATGGAAACAGACCCCTTCGGTCCAATCCGTCCATGCGACCAGATATCCCAACCCAATCTAGTCCCACCTGCCAGCACCCGGCCCATATCCCTCCAAACCCTTCCTATTCATATACCGATCCAAATGCCTCTTAAATGTTGCAATTGTACCAGCCTCCACCACATCCTCTGGCAGATCATTCCATACACGTACCACCCTCTGCGTGAAAAAGTTGC
>NC_057721.1:72989527-73047440 GCF_004010195.1 Chiloscyllium plagiosum | reverse complement strand
AACACTCCCTAGGACCTTACCATTAAGTGTATAAGTCCTACTAAGATTTGCTTTCCCAAAATGCAGCATCTCGCATTTATCTGAATTAATCTGCCACTTCTCAGCCCATTGGCCCATCTGGTCCAGATCCTGTTGTAATCTGAGGTAACCCCCTTCGCTGTCCACTACACCTCCAATTTTGGTGTCATCTGCAAACTTACTAAATGTACCTCTTATGCTCGCATCCAAATCATTTATGTAAATGACAAAAAGTAGAGGGTCCAGCACCGATCCTTGTGGCACTCCACTGGTCACAGGCCTCCAGTCTGAAAAACAACCCTCTACCACTACCCTCCATCTTCTACCATGAGATCTAACCTTGCTAATCAGTCTCCCATGGGGAACCTTGTCGAACGCCTTACTGAAGTCCATATAGATCACATCTACTGCTCTGCCCTCATCAATCTTCTTTGTTACTTCTTCAAAAAAATATGTGATATCATCCACTATATTTAAGTAACAGCTCACTGGTTGTGAATCATTTTAAGACATTCTGAAGATGAAATAAGGCTCCATATGAACGTTCATGTTTTCTTGCTTTTTTACACTCAATGAAACAAATGATGATTGAAGTATTTCCTTGTAATTCTGTTTACACCACATTCTGCGCTCATTTTACTTTATGCTTTATTTGGATTCTTCTTTCAGGTTTCCTCCATCCTTCCCTCAAATTTTCGGCTTGAAAATAGGGCAGACCCATAATGCTGTGATCTCCACTGGAGGATAGCGGAGATCCCAAATCACCCAAACCAGCATAGGGACTGTTGGCACCCTTCTGATCTACACTGACCTTCAAGCTAAGTCCAAGTTGCATCAACAACATACCCTTTTAAAAGCATGTCATAGCCTGGAGCTATGGATAGTTATGGTAGTTGTTCCAACCCGTATCCATCACATAGTTGACCAGGAATCTCTCCCACTCTTTCCAGCTGCTTTTAGACTGTGTTGAAAAATTTACAAGTAGCTAGTTAACCAGTTTGGCCACATTACTAAAGTTTCTTTGTTTCTACAGTAGGATTGAACCTGCAGTCTTATATCTCGGAGTACCAGAGTAGACTATTAAATGAGCTACATCTGACAGTGCCATGATTGACTGACTAAGTCATGTGGGACTGGTTATCTTACGTACAAACAATTCAACTGAAGAGAGATTGCATTCTATTGGCATAGCCTAAGCGAGGTTTGACACTTGACTATTTATAAAACACAGGAGCTACTAAAACACAAGAGGAACATAGGTAACATTGTTATTAGCCCATCTGAGGATACCTACCATGACCGTCATCAAAGAACTCTGTTACAGTAGCAGAAGTGCACTTTGACCATGGTTTGGAGGAGTCAATGCTGGTCAGAATTGAAGACATTAGCCGCTTATCTTCTGTCAAGCCATACGACTCTTCGCAAAACTTGGAATCATCATGGGACAGTCCTAGGAGATGTCCTTTGATCAACAAGAAGTAGTTACATTATTACATAAGCATTGTCTTACTTGATGCCTCAATTTAAACATTATTCCATCATTTTGATTGTAATGCACCTCTTGGTGAACAATCTTATTCAAAAATCCAAACTAAGCATCTCTTAGCACTGCTTCTATCCCCTTTTAGTGCTGAATTGTTGCCTGGTATCCTGGACCTTGGACTTTTTGCTTGGATATTTTGGCATCTAAGTCAGTATGACATATCATGTTCCCAGAGACTTTACCCAATCCTATTCTCGGGAACTAGATTCAATTACACAGAGGTGGTTGCATGGTGGCACTTCTTTTGATTAGACTATGAGAGGGCGCAGAAGAGATTCATCATGGTGTTATTATGGAGGAGAGGCTCTGTATATGGCGAACAATGTGAGTAACTCATTACAGTGAAGAATCATAGAAATCATAGTCACAGGGTATTAAAAAGGCCTTTCAGTCAATTAAGTCCATACCAAGAAAAATACTAACCTACACTCATCCCATGTTCCAGCATTCGGCCCATAGCCTTGAATGTTATGACACTTCAAGTGCTTATCAAGCGACATTTTAACAGTTGCGAGTTTACCCGCCTCAACTCCCCTCAAGGCAGTGCACTCCCCTACCACCCAAGTTTAAGAAACACCTAATGTGTTGATAACAAGTTTTGGTGATGTAAAGTTGAAATATCTATTTCCATTGTTGGACGTCTTAAGCATTGACCTGAAACCATCAATGCAAAAATGAGAGGCATTGTAAGATGGTTTTCTATGCTGAGGATGGTGTATTGCCTACTTGATATAGTGGTATATAAATATCCAGGTAACTTGTAAAGTGGAAGTAAACAAACAGTGCGAATAGAAAAATCTTTAACATGTTCGATAAAAGAGCAAAGGAATGCGAATAAGGGGATTATTCTTGCAGCGAGCTGATACATTCACAATTTGGGTCTCCTTCTTGTAGGAGATTTGACCCTAAATTCAGCTCTGTTCGACCCTACGCCTACACAATGAGGCCAATCCCTCTGTCTATTTATCTCTTGAATTTAGAACTTGATTCTTAAAGAAAATTTCCATACCAATTTCGTGAGCAACTGTAAATGCAGCATGGAGGCCATCATCTTCAATGATTGCACAGCTGCGCTCAGGAGAACAAATGGTTCCGACATCTGCCATTCCCAAAGTATCACACGAATGATGTCCGCACAAATTCTGCAGGTAAAAACATAGAAATGTATTAGATTTAAACTCTTAAAACAAGAAGGACTGTTAGATATTCAAATAATAACCACATGCTCGATTGACAATCAACAGCCAACTAATGGATTAAGACTTGAGGTAAAATTTCCAACAATTAAATATCAGAACATTAAAGCAGAGCATCATTAATGTAACATTTTCCAGGCAATAAGTGCATCACTGAAGTTGTAATTATATTTTGGGACTGTGTCTTTAAATTCAGGGTAAATGCAAGAGGTCATGTGACCTGAACTGACGTCTGCCTGACAGTACATTTGAGTGGTTTGATTGTTAACGATTAAGGGAAGGCTGAGATTGTTTTCCTGGGCGAACAAAGTACAAGGCTTTTACCCTTGGAGACAATGGCAGCAATCTATCAGTGAGTAGGCTGTGAATCTTCCAAAATGCCAGAAACTCAGAAGGGTGTCATTGGTTTTGGGTTGTACACAGTTATGTTGTAAACTTCTAAAATGAAAGGGAGTTGGGATCAGGAAAGTTGATTACAATTTCTCTGCAAAATTAACAATGTTTCATGAAGCCACAGGAAAGACGGCAGTGAAGCCATTTTTACAATCGGGTTACAGGCTTCTCTACAAATCAATGAACATCACAGACAGGTTCTATGTGGTCAGCAGAGAGAAAAAGCTTTGCAAGAGGAAGATGCCCTCTAGCCAAAGATCCTCATGGATTCATTTTGGTGTGGCCAGGGTAGGAAGAATCATCAGAACAGGATTTACGCTGGGGGTGGATTTAAAGCACACATCAAAACTGAGAAAAATGCCAGAAGATGATCAATCAAAATAACTAACTGGGGAGTTGAGAATATGGAAACTTATTAAAAGGTGGGAACAATGATGTAATTCCATGAAGAGTGTAATATGGGATATGTATTACAGTTAGCTCTCTACAGTTAGCTACAAAAAGATAATAGCGTTTAGTCAATACGTTTTCAGTAATTTTGTTACTGTAAAGGTTTCAAAGCATGAAATCTTGCCATGTCATTTTGTTCAGCTGGAAGTATGTAATACTTTTCAGGTTATCAGCCACTGTGGAGAACATAACCAGAAAGTGATTAACACTCATTTTGAACATCTAGATTTGGACATGGCTTTTACATAATGAATGCAGGTGACAAAGGAACAGTGCTCCAAAAGCTTGTGGTTTCAAATAAACCTGTTGGACTATAACCTGGTGTCGTGTGACTTCTGACCTTGTCCACCCCAGTCCAACCCTGGCACCACCACATCAAGGATATTCCAAAGCAATTTTCAATCACTAAGGTATTTTTGAACTTTCGTCACCTTATAATGCAGAAAACGTGGCAGTTATTGTGTTTGCAGAACACTCCCACGAACTGTAACATGAAAGTGACCAGTTCATCTATTTTTACTTATGTTAATTGAGAGTTAAACATTGTTCAGCAATTGTGTGTAACTCCCTTGTTCTTATACATAATGGCACCATGGGGTGGTTTTACTTTTAATAAAGGGTGTAGACAGAACCTCAGCTTAGTTTTTGATTTAGAAAAAGGCACTTCCATCTGTGCCTCAGTAATACAATGAAGGGTCGGTTTTTATTGTTTGTGCTCAGGTCTCTAAATTGAGGCTTGATCTGAAAGTAGTTGAGCTACAGCCGTAAAAGCAAAAGAATATTGGGGTTTTAGAGGAACCCTTACCTTAGGATTGGACTTTTGTTTTTGTGGGGTTCTTACATATCGGTTCCCTTACCTGACAGTTTATACGGATTTGATGTTGTTGGTACAAGTGGACATTACTGAGTGATTTTTGAGTCGCTTTAAATGCATTGTGGAGGCCAGCAACTTCTTTTGTCCTTCACATGCTTTCAGCTGATACCTTTGTTTGGATTAAAAGCTAAGGGCAGCACCCCACATGCCCACCCCCACCTCACTTCACCCCCATATGGTTTCCTTCTGAGACACTGTATGAACTTATTAAGTTACAAAGCTTCAATGATTTATATGGTTTCAGCAAATCTCATATTCCATTGTTCAAGGATAGTCTGGAACAACAGTCACACAAAGCTCTTTAACCTGACTCATTTTTCAGTCTGCTATTCTTGTACTCCTGGGGCTGTGGTCTAGATAGATAAATCCAGGTAATTGTAGCTACTTGTACATTTCAGATTCCATGTAAGAAAATCGCAACATTAAATAGTTGCCTTCCTTTATGACTATATTGCAAAGATGGTTTGCATTTTTAGGTTGTGCATTGGCATGTTTCAAACATCATATAGTTGCTATTTTTAATACCTCTCCAGACAAGTATTTTCAAGGTCTGGCAAACACAATTGTTCCCAATGAATTTTTTTTTGAAATTGATAAGTTTGAGTTAACATTTATCTACAATCACCCCATCACCCTTTTGTTAATTTAATTTGGACCATGTAGTGTCACCTGACTGTTATGCAATGATCGTGCATGTGATTAGAATAAGATAAAGCATCAGTCTTAGCTGTAGTGCACATACAATCTGAACTGAGCAGCCTGGTATGAAAAGAATCATTTGATAAAATCTTTAAGAGCGGCCGATGCGCACAGAACTGTATCCAGCACAGCGCTGTGTCTTTGTTGTGAAGTGTATGAGTATATAGAATAAATCAAAGAATGAAAGATTACAGAGCTAACCAGATATGGTCAGGAAGATTGTTTATCATAATCCCCTCCTATTTCCTGGAAATACAGAACTCTTTATCTACATTTCACATTTTACTTCTGAGGATCCACAGTGAGATTCAAAGCTGCTCCACATTCTTAAATAAAGCACAAAGCATCAGTTCAAAAACAAAACTAAAGCTGTGAGTTGGTATTCCTGATAAAGAGCGATGTTTGACAAAACTTGGTGGGTCATGGTTATTGAGCAATGAATCAGACCATCAGCTGACAGCTTCTTTTCTAAGGTGCATTCCCAGCATTTGACACATCACAAATTTTTTTTACAACTTCTCTGAACGTTAGTGTATAAAAATTCTGTGATTACATTAATGAAGATGTTAATCTATTTGGAATAAACACTTCCATTCTGAGAAAGAGTTACTGGATCAGAAACGTTAACTCTGATTTCTCTCCACACATGCTGCTAGACCTACTGTACTGTTCCAGCAATTTCTGTTTTTCTTTCTGATTTCCAGCATTGCAATTCTTTCAGCTTATTTTTATGAAGCAAATATTTCACTGCCATGCATATTGTTTTGTAACAAGCTCTAAACTATGTCAATATGTATCCACTAATTTGTTTAAGTTATTATATAAAGGTAAATAGACAGGATCATAGTGTATGTCACTGCCACTACAAAACAGAGAAGCAGTAGCTAAGTGAATAGATCAACACTAGAATCCCTACAATGTGGAACCAGGCCATTCAGCCCATTCAGTCCACACCGACACTCCAAATAGCATCTCATACAGGCCCATCCCACTACCCTTGCATTTCCTACAGCTAACCCACCTGGCCTGTACTTTCCTGGACATAATTTAACATAGTTAATCCACCTAACCTTCACAAATTTGGACCTTGGGAGGAAACTGGAGCAACCGGAAGAAACCCTCCCAGGCACGGGAGAATGTGCAAACTCCATACAGACAGTTGCCTGAGGATGGAATCAAACCCAGGTCCCTGTGAGGCAGCAGTGCTCACCACTGAGCCACCATGTCAAGACATTGGTTGCTCGTAAATAATCTGTTTCACCCTTAGAGAGAATGCTTTCAGCCCTAACTTATTGAGATGGGGTTCTTCTCTGCTCTGTGGATGGTGATGAATGTTTTCTGCTCGCCAAAAGGAGCAGTACCCGCAATCTATGCAAACTGGCTATTAGTGGCGCTCTAAAAAAAGAGGAGGAGGGAGTTAAACAGCACTGCAGAGGCATAAAAATAATAATTATATAAAAAGCAAACAAGTTAAAGGAAGGAGGCAATGAGCTGTGTTTTCACACAGGCCCCTGGCATTAGTTCACAGCTTCCAGAGTCAGGTGCTTTTGCTGGTTAGTGTTTGCATTGCTGCCTCCATTTAAAGGCTGAGGGTATCACAGCGGAGAAAGATTTTGTCTCTCTCGCGCACACACACACACAAACAGACAGGCTCCCTGTTTATTATTTACCCAGTAGTATGACCCAAAAAAAAACATGTACAATATTAGTCACAGTTTTGTTCCGGTGTGGGATTTGGTAGTTACCTTGTCAACAGTGAGCTTTCCCTAAATAAGTTCTTCTATTCATAGTACGATTATTGATAAACACAACTCTCTAACCACTCTCCATCACCAGTTCCCTCCATCAGTGACCTCACTGTACACTGAATGGTTTGACCTGCTCTTCTCACTTCTGATTCAACCCCTTCTATCTCCGCCTCCTTTCTCCAAAAGAGAGTTACTATGAAACCTAAGAATTTACAATTCATTTTCTTAAAGGTTCCAAAAATAAAATATCATATGATGGGAAGGTAGCTGTGTAATTAACGGTTATTTTTCCTTGTAATATAAAATATGACATGGATAGGCTTCTTCAATGAATGGCATATTATCTTCTGATGAAAGGCCATGCAAGATATTTTGTTGTACTTGTAAACAGAGGAATATGCCACAAGGTAATTACACCTGATAAATGAAAAATAAATTATGTAAAAGTAATAGAATTGTGGGTTACTGAATTGTCAGCAGTTTGGACCATGGCACAAGCCAGGAATCTAGTGGTCTTTCAACCATGTTCAACCTACGATCAATTTGGCTAGAAACAGCTTTAACAATTAAAAAAAAAAATTGCATTTGTATTGCACTTGAAAACCATCGCATGCCTCATAGTGCTTTGCGGCCAATGAAGTACCTTTGTGTAAAAGTGAAGCAATCATTGCAATGTAGGAAACACGGCAGGCAATTTTGCACACAGCAATCTCTGACAAATAACAAAGTGATGAGGACCAACAATGTTGATTGAGGGATAACTATCAAACAGGACACGAGGGGTAATTCCCTGCTCTTCCTTGAGAAAGTACCAAGGGAGCACTTACCCAAGCTGAAAGATGGGACCTGGTCTATCAGAAAGAAGACACTTCTTCAGTAGTATACTAGACAGCCAGCCTTTATTTTTGCGTTCAATCTCTGGAGTAGGACTTGAACCTGGAACCTTCAGATGCAGGCTGAACTTGTGCTAATAGTAACTGGGATATTATATGCTAGCTTGATATTATATCCAAGCTTGCACAGCGTATTATTGTAGATGGCATCAAAACATACCCCATTCTGACTCCACTCAATATCCACCCCAGCCTTTCTAACAGGAGTGACAAAACAGTGATCAGGGACAGATTCTCTCGATAACCTTCCTCCACCAGAATACAGACACAAACCTTTACCCCTAACATTCTTGAGATCATCTATGTATTACTGATTAGAAATCAAGCCTGAGATCTTCCTGTTCTGTACAGGTGAACACTTTTATTCGTAAAGCATTACAGAGTATTTTCTCCACGCACTGTTCACCAAATCCATTCAAATTTCTAAGGTCCAAATTGGAGAAGTAACTGCTTCACTTACACACATGCACTTTCATCAGTTACTAAATTTGAATCATTTTGGGGAGTTGTCAATGTGACAGACTTTGGTTCAGTTTTTATATATTTCCTGTACTGAATTCTTCATGTCTCTCTTTGTAAACTACTGTGGTTTCAAAAGAAATATTCCTGAAGGAGTAGTTACTGACTGTGGAAACATGCCTCCTCACCTGTGCAATTGTAAGTATTTTTAATTAACCTGTGCATTGACACAGCTCCGGAGTAAGTGAGACTTGAATTCAGACCTTCTGATCCACTGCAATGAAAGAGCCTGTATTGCACAATTATAGATGTTGCCAAATTTGCTTTATATGATCAAATGAGATGCAATAATAATCAATGTTTGGAATTATAGTTATTGTGCATAGTTGGGACTTCAAGAAGCTGAATTTCAAGCATTGGAATTTTAAAAGCTCTGTGCGTGATCAATGCCAGTCCTTTTCTTAAAAAAGAAGGAATTCATTGTGCAAGACAATCAAAGATGGAAATTAAAAAGAAATGAGGTAAATGAATCAAAAAGCATCTCATTTCTTTTATATCCATAATCACACGCAAATGCAACTGAAATGCATCCATTACTATATCATAATGGGTGGCACAGTGGTTAGCACTGCTGCCTCACAGTGCCAGAGACCCAGGTTCAATTCCTGCCTCAGGCAACTGTCTGTGTGGAGTTTGCACATTCTCCCTCTGTCTGTGTGGGCTTCCTCCCACAGTCTGAAAATGTGCAGGTTAGGTGAATTGGCCATGCTAAATTGCCCATAGTGTTAGGTGAAGGGGTAAATGTAGGGGAATGGGACTGGGTGGGTTGCTCTTCAGAGGGTTGGTGTGGACTTGTTGGGCTGAAGGGCCTGTTTCCACGCTGCAAGTAATCTTAGAGAGAACATAAAGCATTTTTAGATAAAAATAGAACCTAATGCCTGCACAACTCCATCTCATAGATATCAGCTATACCCCATCTAGGACTCCCACATGACAGGTGGAAATAATAACCAAGATACCAAGAAGGAGCTGCCAAAAAGCCTCATGACATTTACTGTCTAGGTTCACAAATGAAGAACTGCAACTTGAGCAGATTGCTGGGGCAGGTCTGGTACCTATCACCTATACTTCAACATGTTTTGAGCTTCAGAGCAGGTAGGGAGACATTTACAGTGTTTTACTGTATGCCACTTTTACCAGTTTCTTCTCCTGAAAATGCTGTCAAATGGAACATCATCAATCAGTCAGATACATAAGGCAGTCAAGTGCATTGCAGGTGACACTAATGAGTCATGAGACATCTATTGGCCATAGTCTGACCTGTATAAGAGGATATTATACTCATTATAGCAATACATAAAGATGTCAGTATGGCTTAGTATTGTTAGTGGTATTTGCTGCTAAGTTCATTATATTCTGATGGTGGGATCTTCAGGATTGGAAGCTGACTTTAAACACTCCCTGCTAGTTTGTGTAATGGGTCACATTGGAATGAAATACTACATTTTTGGTTATTATATAACATCTTCATGATTAAAAGTCACTGCTTTGCCAAGGTTAAAACAAACCTTATATAATAGAAATGTTTCAGCTTTACTCAGTATGACAGTGACTGATGTTTTGAAAGCCTTAAGATAATGCCATTGCCAGGTATTTCTGCTCATCCCCCGACACACACTTGGCCTGTTATACAGACTCCTTCAAATATCTATTTTCTTTTCTTTTCAGTTTTGTCCCCTCATTTCCTGACTCTGGGTTGAATGTACTCTTCCATTGGAGCGATTAATCTTCTGGTAGCTCACCAGTCTTAACAATGAATGACAGCATGTTATTGAACTGTGGAGGCTGTAACAGGCAAACTCAATTAGTCTTTCACTGACCTCTGTATGGGCAGACATTTGAGTGGTGGGGTGGAGGTAGGAGATGTGGATTGGGATTATTAGGTTGAGATTGGGAAGAAGAACTCTAATTTCTTAAATACTGTGGATCAGAGGCACTCATGACATTTGCAGTGCTATTATTGCTACATGGCTGAAATCATAGAATCACTACAATGCAGAAGCAGGCCATTCGACCCATCGAGTCCACGCTGACATTACAAAGAGCATCCCATGCAGACCCACCCCCCTATCCTATCCATGCAACCCTACATTTCCCATGGCGAATCCACCTTACCAACACATTCCTGGACACTATGGGTAATTTAGCATGGCCAATCCAACAAAACTGTGCATCTTTGGATTGTGGGAGGAAACCTATGCAGACACAGGGAGAATGTGAAAACTCCATTTAGACAGTGACCTGAGGCCTGGAATCAAACCTGGGTTCCTGGCTCTGTGAGGCAGTAGTCCTCACCACTGAGCCACCCAATATCATGCAGTATAAGAGCTATGTCAATAATTTTTAAGTTCTGACAAAAAAAATTAGAACACTCAATGAATCAATACTTACTGTAGGAAGGAAAAGAGCAGAAAGGACTGCTGTAGCTTGAGGAAGCAAGGAAGTTCACACAAATTAGTTACACAGAAAAGCAAACAGGGACTGCTTTTTATTCATGCACAGGATGTGGCTGGCTTGAGGCAGGTGGGAGTCAACTGCATTGCTGCACTGAGTCTGCAGGCAAATGTAGGCCAGATGATTTCCTTCTCTTAAGGACATCAGTGAACCAAATGTGTTTAACCCCAACAATAGGCAATGGTCACCACTAGCTTCTTAATTCCAGATATTATTGAATTAAAATGCCACTGTCTACCATGGCAGAATTTGAACTTAGGTCTCCAGAACACTATTTGGGTCTCTAGATTAGTAGACCAGCAACATCACAACTAGGCTATTGCTTCCCCACATAATAGCTGCAAGTGAAGTTGTATCCAAGAAGTGTTAGCATGATTTCCTATCAGGTGACTAGGTGTGTTGTGTATCCTGTCTGTTTCAGCTGACCTGGAAAAACGTCCCAATTCACATTTTCAAGTCTTCATATACTTGGTCCTTTTAAGAGCTAGTCATTTCTTTCTCTCTGTGTTCTTCTCAACATTTGCTCAGATGAAGAGTAAGCATGTGAAAATGCTATGGCTATTCAAAATTGGAGCTTTTCTCCAGTTCAAGCAGTTAAAGATTACTTCAAACTACCACAGAGGCTAATGAGTCTAGCTAGGCTTGAATAAGCATCTATTCATTGGCTGACAAGCTTCAAAAAGGTCCCAATCTTGATTGCTGCTCTCTGGTAAGACAATCAATCTTATGCCGATGTGATATCATACATCAGCCCTGAGGTCAGGTCTTTCATTCATTCTCTGCTGAAGTTCACTTTGAAGGACAGTTTGGTCAGTGGTGGCCACAGGAACAAGATGGGAGGTAGGTCTCAAGTCCACCTCAGATAGAGCACAAATTTAAGCCACACTGTTGATGGTGTTCTGAACTATACTCTAGCATAATATCTAGGCAGGTGTGAGGACTGCAGATGCTGGAGGTTAGAGTTGAGAGTGTGGTGCTGGAAAAGCACAGCAGGTCAGGCAGTGTCTGAGGAGCAGGAGAATCGACGTTTCAGGCTAAAGCCCTTCATCAGGAATGATGCCTGATGAAGGGCTTTTGCCCGAAACATCGATTCTCCTGCTGCTCGGATGCTGCCTGACTTGCTGTGCTTTTCCAGCACCACACTCTAGCATAATATTTCGCCAACTGAGGTCACCAGCTTGTGGTAAATCTTATTCAGGTTCATATTTGGGTTCAATGCACAAAACCTGAAAAGGAAAACCTCGTAATGCCACTTTTTGATGACTGGTGCCCAACAACTTATAGTGAAAAGGGGTAATGATTTAGTGGAGTTATTACTAAATTATTAATCCAGTCGACTCAAGTAATGCTGTGGTGATCTGGGTTCAACTCCTGCCATTAAGGGCAGCACGGTGGCTCAGTGGTTAGCAGTGCTGCCTCACAGCACCAGGGTCCCAGGTTTAATTCCAGCCTCGGGAAACTGTCTGTGTGGAGTTTGCACATTCTCCCTGTGTCTGCGTGGGTTTCCTCTGGGTGCTCCGGTTTTCTCCCACAGTCCAAATATGTGCAGGTCAGGTGAATTGGTCATGCCAAATTGCCCATAGTGTTAGGTGCATTAGGGAAATGGGTCTGGGTGGGTTACTCTTCGGAGGGTCGGTGTGGACTGGTTGGGCCGAAGAGCCTGTTTCCACACTGTAGGGAATCTAATCTAAAATGGTAGATGGTGAAATTTGAATCTGAAATTAAGAGTCTAATGATGACCACACAACTATTGTGGATTGTTGGAAGAGCCCATCTGGTTCACTAATGTCCTTTAGGGAAGGAAACTGTCATCCTTACCTGATCTGGTAAAAATGAGAATCCAGACTCACCGCAATGATGGTTGACTCTTAACCGCCCTCTGAGCAATTAGGGCTGGGCACCAAATGCTAGCTGAGCCAGCGATGCCCTCATCCCATGAACGAATAAAAAACAATACGCACCAGGCTCAGTGTGTTAGCTGTCAACCGTCACTCAACAGCCTGGAACATACAATTCCCTGGCCCCATTGCGATTGGAAAAAAGGCACCAACAGCATTCCCCCAAAACCAGGAACACTGGCGAAAATGAAAGAAACAAAAAAAACCCTGACTCTTCAGGTCAGACTTTTTCCAGATCTGTACAACTGTACGTGAACACCTGTTGGTTCAACTGATTCCGAAAACCAATTACCTCCTTGAGGATGGAAAGCTGCTGCATTTCGATGGCGTTACAAACGCAGTCACCAAAGCATAAGTAACAAGAATAAAGGAGGGACAAATACCAGAAATATAACGTAATCTTAAACATAACGCCCCGTGCATTGAAACTATTTAAGTAGGCATCTAAAAGCCAGTTAAAAATAAACGGTCGAGCTCGGGTTAACTGACGTTAACATTGTTTGTATAAAGGGGAATGGCAAGGCAAAGACAATTCCTGGATACGTAGCAATGAGCTGAAAAAGGGGGCAAAACCCGTGTCAAAATAATTGGGTTTGGACTAACTCCCCCCACCCCACGCCATTCTTGTCCAATCGCTATGCCTTCAGCTAGTGAAACTTTCTCTTCAAATCTAAAATTAGATTCCACAATTTTTCTGCAGTTGTCTGGCTACAGGAGCGAAGCTAAAGAGGGAAGTTTGTGTTCGTAACTGTTCCTCTCGGCATCGAACTTGCAATTGAACTTGAACTGATTTCCAGCATCCACAGTTCTTTCGGGTTTTATAAAACTTACATTTCCAGCTTCTGAAGTTCCCACGAATGAAAAAAAAACCACACAGAGCTGACCGGAGGCTGATCCAAAGATTCTGGAATTAGCACAAGTCGCACTGCCTTTTTAGGTGTAAACACAAATGTTGGGCAAACCTATTTTCATTTTCACAGGACGACACATTCTAATTTTCGCAATATTATACATTCAACAGGCGTCACGTGTCTGTGAACAAATACTCAACCAAATTTGGCAGACAATTTTTTTTCTGGAGGCTGAGATTTAGAGAGCAAGCCACAGAGTTGTATGTTGATAAACATTTAACTGGATGGTTATTGGTGAAGGCTGACTTCATCTTCACTCCTCCTGGGAAGCGGATCCACTGCCGGAAGCCTGAACAGTTCCAAAATCGCGAACTAGATCTGACTACCCTCTCCAGTCAGGAGCACACTGTTAGCTGCCGCCAACCTTCTGAATCAACCACAACATGACAATTCAGCAAAGAACACAACAATAAAAACGCAGTTTATGCATTTTAGTCGAACTTTTCAAATTCATGGGGCAAGGAATTGTAAACATTGAGTTTCTCCCGGGAATCACTGCGTTTGACATGATGGTTTATAAAGCAAGACGCGCATAGGCAGGGGCGAACACTGCTATTTGAGTTAAAGTTCATTGCTCCTGGCCATAACAGCGACGCTCAAACATACCAGTATCTATCTGCCTATCCATTTAGCTAATCTTCATCAATCAATCTATCTATCTATCTATCTATCTATCTATCTATCTATCTATCTATCTATCTATCTATCCATCCATCCATCTCGCTACGTATCCACCCATCTATCCATCTTGTTATGTATCCACCCATCTATCCATTTCGCTATCCATCTAATCCATCTATCTCATCGATCTATGTATTTACTTATCTATCTCATCTTTATATCTATCTACCCATTGACCTTGAAGTCTTCCTGTCCCTGAGTGTCTGTCTATCTGTGTGTGTGTGTCTGTCTCTGTCTGTCTGTCTATCTGTGTGTCTGTGTGTGTTGAACTGGCTTACCTCCCGGGTGAACAGGATAGCAGCATCATAGTGCTCTTCATGGTCCGTGTCCACCTGGTTCTGTTTGTGTTGCCACTTGCAGAAGTTCTGGAGGGTGCTCGCCGCGTTCTTGCTGATCGCCGGCCCTTGGTGGTTCTCGGTCAGGACGATGATCCTGACCACGGCCAGGCGGACCGGGTTCTCGATGCTGGCGTGCCCGAACAGCTTGGAGGCGATGGAGGCCAGGGTGAGCAGGTAGTGGCGGACCCTGTCGCCGTACTTCTGAGACATGGACTGGTCAGCCACCAGCAGCAGCTCGACATGCCGGAGCCGGGACACCGAGCGCCTGGAGCGGCCGGAGCTCCGGGGCTGGGGGCTCCGGGCAGGGGGCTGACCGGAGGGGGTGCGGATCTCACAGCGGCCGAGCTCTGCGGACGGAGTCTCGAAGCTGAAACGGTCCCGGGTGAAGAAGTGTGGCGTCGGCGCCCGGTCCGCGGCGCCACCGAAAGGCAGCAGCCCGGCGCTCCCGGAGCCGGTGAGGAGCGGGCTGACGGTGTAACGGGAGTGGCCGACCGCGAAGAAGCCTCGCAGAGCTCCGCAGAGATTGAAGACGGCGAGCGACTCCGGCTCGGAGTTGACCGTGCCCCGGTACAAGCAGCGGGGGCTAGGCGCCTGGGCTAGCGGGGACAGTGCTGGGCTTCCCGGGGAGGGCGAACCGAGCGCCTCGTCCCTCTCCAAATCCAGCAGGAACCTCTCGCCGTCCGCGTACACCAAGTAGCCGACCTTGCCATCCCCGGCGTAAATGCGATCGACCTTCTGCACCGGCCCCTTCCTCCTCCGCCAGCCCCGCTGCAGGGGAGAGAGCTGGAGTTGACCCGCCACAGGTAGGTCAGGCTCCTGAACTGCAAAACAGTGCAGCATCGTCTGCAACAAGCTGCAGACAACCAGGAAAACAAACAGCACCATGTTTACAGTGACAGGAGAGAGAAAAAATAACAAAAAAATCCAAACAAACCCACCAGGTTCCAAAATAACTATTGTACAAAATAAAACCCAGCGTGCAAAACACACACACAGAGAAAAAATATAATGAAATGCAGCTCTGTCCAAAACTTCCAAACTCTGTATTGTCAGACGCGTCAAAATATTTATTTTTCAGGGGGACAAAGTTCTTTTTGTAAAGCACCCCCCCACTTTCCCTGTAGAGAAGATCTAAGATGTCAGGCGGTGTAACAATGAATTTATAGCGAATTCTCAAGCCGGCTCGGCTGTAACAGATCCGTCACTGCTGCGTCTTAAACTCAGTGAGACCGCCCCTTCTCTCTCTGCTCACCCTCACCACCCCCCCCCCTCCCCCCGCTCCATCATCCCACGGCAGTATCCTGGTGTAAGTCACTAAATCATAGCGTCAGTGGGTGCATGGCGTCAAAATATTGGGAAATGAGTTCTAGGTCCACTGCTTTCTCCAGAGTGGGTTTACAATTGACAGCTCAGCCTGCCCCGTCATGAGTTGACCGTAAACCTCCAGGTTCTCTGGGATCCTTTCCAAGGCTGAATCCACCGGGGATTGGGGCGGAAGGGACGAGGAGCCCCCCCCCCGTGGGGAGTAAGTGCTCTGGTCACTGTTTTCTCATCAATCCTCCGAGTGGCTGCCCGCTGGCACTGTGCCGCTGAAAGTACAGTGTCACTCGATTCCGGGAGGCTGCAGTGAACTTCGTCAGCGCCACGGCCGCTCTTTAAGGCTGACAGTTCAAGAGTTCAATTCCCACACCGGCTGAGGGTACCATGAAGGATTCTCCTTCACAGTCTCTCGCCTCAGGGTGTGGTGACTTTCAGGTTAAACCGCTAACGCGAGAGCAGCAGATAGGGGCTATGGTCACTGTATTTAATCCTGATGTATCCGAAAGACTGGCTGGAAAGCCCTCAATTTTGTTTTCCTTTCCCCTTTCCTGTGCTTGCGTTAGTAGGCATGAAGTGGAAGCTGAACTGGGCTTGGACAAAGACAGAAGTCACACGACACCAGGTTATAGTCGAGAGTGTGGTGCTGGAAAAGCACAGCAGGTCAGGCAGCATCCGAGGAGCAGGAGAATTGACGTTTGAAGCATAAACTCTTCATCAGGAAGATGCTGGAAGCGTCGACTCTCCTCCTCCTGGGATGCTGCCTAACCTGCTGTGCTTTTCTAGCAACACTCTCGCCTCTGATCTCCAGCATCTGCAGTCCTCACTGTCACCAGGTTATAGTCCAACAGGTTTATTTAAAATCACAAGCTTTTGTAGCGCAACCTGACTAAGGGGCAGCGCTCTGAAAGCTTGTGATTTCAAATGAGCTAGTTGGGGCGCTAGTTGGCACTGGCCTAACTGTCTCCAGATCACTGAGTTAAAGGTAACACCTCATTGTAGGTTCCTCAGCGCCTCTCGCTCCGTGATCCCGTTTGATGTACATTGAAGGGTTGCAGGGAATCCCATGTAACTCGATAATCTCCCCACCATCATCCCGCAGCAGTATCCTGGTCTAAGTCACTAAATCATAGCGTCACTGCGGGCACGGCGGCAAAATGTTGGGAATTGAGTTCAGGGTCAATCTAAAAAATGACCACCCTTGGTTACCAAGGGTTGTCAGCGCTGGTACAGCCGAGGAGTGCAGCGGAGAACCGGGCAATCATTACCAATAGTGGTCCAAACTGCTCCCCCACCCCCAACCCCACCTTACACACAATCACACACTCTTTCTGCTCACTCCTCGGTCAGTCACCTGAGATCACACCTTTTCTTCACATTCTGTAAGGAATGGAGAATGAATCGTTCCAACTTTTCCAACAAATTAGTTTTTAAAATGTAAGCAGTATTGTGTTTTTTTTAACGGACAACACACGCGCATCTTTTCCCGTGTGATATTCAGGACTTCGTGTGTTGATGTGAGACAAGTGCGGGAGCTATGTGTACAGAGCGGGCAAAGGAAGGTGGTAATCTCTGCAGCAGAGAGCAAGTGTTCTCGCTAACAACCTTTAGATTCATGTAGGGGGGCGCGGTGGCTAGCACTGCTGCCTCACAGCGCCAGAGACCCGGGTTCAATTCCCGCCTCAGGCGACTCACTGTGTGGAGTTTGCACTTTCTCCCCGTGTCTGCGTGGGTTTCCTCCGGGTGCTCCGGTTTTCTCCCACAGCCCAAAAAATGTGCAGGTCAGGTGAATTGGCCAGGCTAAATTGACCCTAGTGCCAGGTAAGGGGTAAATGTAGGGGTATGGGTGGGTTGCGCTTCGGCCGGTCGGTGTGGACCTGTTGGGCCGAAGGGCCTGTTTCCACACTGTAATGTAATCTAATCTAATCATAAGATAAAACAAAACACACATTAACTGAGGGTGACGTTTGTTTTGTGTACAGCACTATCTTACTTAGGCAGTTAGAGTGGAACTTTAAATGTTAGGCTTGCCAGCGAAGCCCACATCCCGTGTAGAGTGAAATTGTAATAATTCGTGTAATATTTCAGATGTTATTAAATCAAAGCGTAATTTCCATGTCCTTAAGCTTCCAGTAGGGAGCAGCCTCACAGACTGAAAATGAAGGACACGGGTTAAATGCCGCTGGGTTAATATTGGGCAGGTAAAAACAATGACTGCAGATGCTGGAAACCAGATTCTGGATCAGGCAGCATCCAAGGAGCAGCGAAATCGACGTTTCGGGCAAAAGCCCTTCATCAGGAAACTTTCTAGGCTCATTACATAGACAAAAAAAGCAGTGTTGTCAGATATTTGTCCGTCTATCTATCTATCTGTCTATCTGTCTGTTTATCTATCTATGTCTGTCTGTGTCTATCTATCTATCTATGTCTGTCTGTCTATCCGTTCGTGTATATGAAAATAAATGCACCAAATTCAAATATTTCTCTGTACGAATTACGAAATAGTCGGATTTTAAGAGATTTTGCGAAAACGCTATCAACCAAATTACCGTTCGCGGATCATAGTTCGAATAAATCTTTCCAGAGATCGAACATTGCTGAATACCTTCCCAAAACCACTGAAACAAAAAGTGAATTAAATGGGGGGTGGGATCTTCCTTTCTCCTCCAGGTGGGGGTATCTCTTTAAGTGTGTGACTCTGACTGACTTTAAAACGGTTCCGTACACTGAAATAAAGTCTCGAAACGCCTTTGGCTGACGCAGTGTTTACTGTGTGCCGTCTGGCAGCGGATGCTGGCGGGAGTTTGAAAGAGTCGAGCTGGATTAATAAAAGCGTCGAGCGAGTGCATGTATAGAGCGCCAATAATTCCCATCCCGAACAGTAGCGAAAGGATAAACCATCAATAAAGAAGTCTCCAACCCGCTGAATTGCACTTCAAATCGAAGGCAAAACCAAGACAACAAATCAAAACAGAAACAACTGGATAAAGTCAACAGGTCTAGCAGCATCTGGGGAGGGAGCGAACCCTATACTGGATTCAGAACATTAACTCCCATTCTCTCTCTACGGACTGAACCATAGAATCACTACAGTGCCGAAACAGGCCGTTCGGTCCTTGCAATTCACCCCACCCTCGGAAGAACTGTCCAGCCTGACCCACCCCAAAACCCTGCATTTCCCCATGGCTAATCCACCTAACCTGTACATCATGGGGTAATTTAACATGGCCAACCCACCTAACCTGTATATCTTCAGTCTGTAGGAGGAAACCAGAGTACCTAAAAGGATCCACACAAACACGGGGGAGAATGCGCAAACTCCACATAGACAGCCGCCTGAGGCTGGAATCAAACCCAGGTCCCTAGCACAGTGAGGCAGCAGTGCCACTGAGCCACCATGACATGGCACCAATGCTGCCAGACCTGCTGAGTTTCTCCAGCATTTTCTGTTTTTGATTCAGATTTCTAGTATTTGCAGATCTTTGTGTTATTTTATTGCCTTAGCGCAAAAGTTTATCTTCGGAGTAAGTGCTGGAGTGATTTAATTGTGAATGATCTGTGGGTGAAACAAGCCACTATACTCAATCAACCCAGATTCTCTCATTACCCAGTTGTTCATTGGGATCACTGTATGCTGGAATTGACTTCATGATCGCTGGGAAACTCAAGTTTTCTTATTTTTTAACAGAACTTTATTGGAGACCAAAACAGGAAGATTTGAGTTCATTTAGCAAGTTTGCATTTGGACTCCCTCACCCGAAGAAAAATACCTTGTTTATTCACCCTATCCATGCCCCTCATGATTTTATAAACATCTGTAAGGTCACCCCTCAGCCTCCAATTCTCCGGAGAAAATAATGCCAGTCTATTAAGCCCCTCCCTATATCGCAAGCCCTCCAACTCCTGCAACACCATTGTAAACCTTTTCTGAACCCTTTAAAGTTTCTCCACATCCTTCCTATAGCAGTGCGACCAGAATTGAACCCAGTATGCCAAAAATGGTTTCACCAATGTCCTGTACAGCTGCAACATGAAGTCCCAACTCCTATACTCAATACAAGAGCGAACTACTGCAGATGCTGGAATCTCTACTGAAAGCAAACAAAAATATGCTGGAGATCACATGGAGAGGAAACAAGCTAATGTTTCGTGTCTAGATTACTCAAAACATTAGCTTGCTTTTTCTCCGTGGATGTGCATGACCTGCTGTGATCTCCTGTACTTTTTGTTTCCCATACTCAATGCGCTGACCAATGAAAAGATGATGTATTTTGGTGGAAGGGCTGGGAAGATGCAGCATTGTCTCAGTTTGAAAGAGTGCACAAGAACAGAGAGAGCTGAGGACTGGTGCACAGACCATTGTAGGCGGCTAGAAAGAGAGAGGTTATTAAAACATATTGGGTTCTTGGGCTTCATAACCAGAGATACCAAGTGGGAAGCTCTGATTAGGCCACAGCTGTTGTGTCCAGTTCTGGTGTTATTCTGGAGTAACCAGCTCACTTATGAATATGATGTACTTAAAAGTAGTCTGGCAGCTTTCTAAGCAGTATATAATCCACTTGGTTGAAATTATACTTCAAATAAATTCACTTTTCACTTAAATACAAAACTTGAATGGATGCAAGCTTGCGCCTAGTTGCAATGGACATTTCATGTCGTGTTTCACCGTGACTTGTGGAAATGGAAGAGCTTGAAATGGATGTTACTTCATTCAGAATCAACAAATGAACAGGTTATAGTACCTTGGGATGAAATCATCTGATTGAAAGCGAAGAAAGGTAGAAAGCCCTGGTTTTCTGTCATACATTTCCAATAGTTCCCAAGGTTCTTTATAATGAAGTGCACTGTGGAAATGTTGAAACCAATTTGTGCACAGCAAGCTTTCACAAACAGCCCTGTGACAATGACTCTACAGTCAATTTAGGGTGTCACGGTGGCTTAATGACTAGCACTGCTGTCTCACAGTGCCAGAGACACGAGTTTGATTCCAGCCTTGGGTGATTGTGTGGAATTTGCATGTTCCCCCCATGTCTGTGTGGGTTTCCTCCAGGTGCTCTGGTTTCTTCCCACAATCAAAAGATATGCAGGTTAGGTGGATTAACCATGGGAAATGTAGGGCTATAGGGATTGAGATGGTCTTCGGAAGGTCAATGCAGACCCAATGGGGTCTGTAGTGATTCTATGATTTGATGATGGTGATTGATGAGTAAATGTTGGCCAGGACACTGGGGAGGGTGCCCTGCTCATCTGCAAAATTGTATCATAGAACCTTTTGCAGCTTTCAGCCTACCTGAGACAGAAAATGGGATCTTGGATTTATGTTCCATCTGGATTATGGTATTGCCAACAAATAGGACAAGTAAAAGATATGGGTAAAGAAGAGACAACTGTACAGTAGGGATTAGTATGTTGGATCATTTGCAAAATATAGCTGGAGATGTAGAAGATGTGAAATTAAATAAAAAATTACAGGTAAAAAAAAGTGAACCAACCAGACACAAGGGCAAGAAAACACAATGCCTGCAGTCTTGGTTCAGGTCCTCAGCAACACTTCACACCAGATCCTGAATTTTGGTTTACCACTTCATTTTCCCTTCAGACTCCCCTTACATCATCAAACGAAAGGAGGATATAGTCAAGATACGGAAAGACAAAAGTTCAGAGGGCTGAAGGAAGATTGCAATTTATTGAGATTTATGATCAGAAATTAGAAAAATTGAATCTTTTTTTAAAATTATCTCTCAGGTGTGGGTTTCACTGGGACTTATTGCTCATCCCTATTAGCCCTGAAGAAGGGTTGGTAAACCGCCATCTTGGATTGCTGGGATATGGGACATCCATAATGCTGTCCAGAAGGGAGATATAGGATTTAACCAAATGACAGTCAAGTAACAGCGACAAATAGTTCCAATTTAGGATTATGTGTATCTTAGAGGTAAACTTTGCCTGTGCCAGTATTCCCAAGCATCTGCTGCCTTTATCCTTCCTAATATTAGAAGTAAGTTTGAGACTTAATTCTGGAAGAGCTTTAGTGAGTTACTTTAACATATTTTATACTTGGTACATGCTGTCACCACTGTGTGTCAGTGGTGGTAGAGTGGGGTACCAATCAAACAAGTTGTTTTGTTCTGAATGGTACCAAGTCTTTTGACTGTTGTTGGAGGTGCACTCATTCGGGAAAGTAGACAGTATTCTGTTACAATGTTGACTTGTGCTTTGTCAATGGTAGATAGGCTTGGGGAATCAGGAAGTGAATTACTTGTTGCATGATACCTAATCTCTGACCTTCTATAGTGGCTGCAAATTTTACATGGCTGATTAAGTTCAGTTTCTGGTCAATGATATCGCCTCAAATGTTGATGGCAGGCTTTCATCAATGGTTAAGCCATTGCATGCAAACAAGAGATGGTTAGACGCTCTCTTGTTGGAGATGATCATTGCCTGGCACTTGTCACTTATCAGCCGGAGCCTGCATGTTGCCCAAGTGTTGGTACATTAGACACAGGATGGTTTAAAGCATGAAGAGTCACAAATCATGCTGAACCTTGTGTAATCATCAATGAACATCCATACTGCTAACTTTATACTTGTGGGAAGAGCATTGATAAAGCATTTTATAATGATTAGACTAAGGACACTTCCCTGAGAAACTCCTTCGGTGTTGTTCTGGGACTAAGATCACTGATCTCCAACAACTGCAGCCAAATTCCTTTCTACGAGGAATGACCTCAATCGGTGAAGAGTTTTTCCTATGATTCTCATTGACTCTAATTTTGGGGTCCTTGATTCCTCACTTGGACAAATACTGCTTTGAAATCAGAAGCAATCATTCTCACCTCCCCTGCAGAGTTTCGTTCTTTTGTCTGTACTTGGCTAAAGCTGTGTTGAGGTCATGACCTGAAAGGACCTGTCAGCAACTTGTCCATACCAACAAAGTTTCCCAACTAAACTAGATCCACTTAGAGTCATAGACATGTACAGCATGGAAACAGATCCTTCGGTCCAACCCGTCCATGTCGACCAGATATCCCAACCCGATGTAATCCCACCTGCCAGCCCCCAGCCCATATCCTTCCAAACCCTTCCTATTCATATACTCATCCAAATACCTCTTAAATGTTGCAATTGTACCAACCTCCACCACTTCCTCTGGCAGCTCATTCCATACCCATACCACCCTCTGTGTGAAAAAGTTGCCCCTTAGGTCTCTTTTATATCTTTCCCCTCTCATCCTAAACCTGTGCCCTCTAGTTCTGGACTCCCAGACCCCAGGGAAAATATTTTGCCTATTTACCCTATCCATGCCCCTCATAATTTTGTAAACCTCTATAAGGTCACCCCTCAGCCAAGTCCATATCCCTCTAAAACTTTCCTATTTTTGTACCTGTCCAAATGTCTTTTAAATGTTGTAGCTATACCTTCATCTACCACTTCTTCTGGCAGTTCATTCCATATACAAACCACCCTATGTGTGAAAATATTGCCCTGAATCCCTTCTAAATCTTTCTCCTCTCACCTTAAACTATGCCTCTGAGTTTTGAACTCCCCCACCCTGGGAAAAAGACCTTGGTGAGTCACCTTACCTATGAGACTCATGATTTTATAAATCTCCATAAGGTCACCCCTTAACCTCCTATGGTCCAGTGGAAAAAGTCCCCACCAATCCAGCTCCTTCCTTTCACTCAAACCCTCCAGTCTTGGCAAGTCTTTGTAAATCTTTTCTGCACCTTCTCAAGTTTAATCATATCCTTTCTATAGAAGCATGGCCAGAATTGTACACAGTATTCTAAAAGTGGCCTCACCAATGTTCTGTATGGTGCAACATAATGTCCCAACTCCAATGCTCAATGCTCTGACCAAGGAAGACAAGCATACCAAACGTCTTTGTCACTATCCTGTCTGCCTGTGACTCCACTTTCAAGGAACTACACATCTGCACCACTAGGTCTCTTTGTTTGGCAACACGGTCCATGGCCCTACTGTTGGGGGGAAATCTGTCGAGGTCACTAATGTCCCTTAGGGAAGGAAACTGCCATCCTTACCTGGTCTGGCCCTACATGTGACTCCAGACCCACAGCAAGGTGGTTGAATCTTAACTGCCCTCTAGACATTTAGGGATGGGCAATAAATGCTAGTGTAGACAGGGGTGCCCACAGCCCCATGAATGATTTGAAAAGCTTTTCACAGAGGCAGTTTCTGCAATTGCGTTTCTGGTATATTGATGCCATCATCAGTGCTGTTTCCTCCTCCTGTACAGAAGTGGAAAAATGAATCATTTGTGTTCTCACATCTTCACCTGGTATGTCACTGATGTTTTCCTTTTTTCCTTGACTTCTCTGTTTCCATTTCTGGGAAAAGTCTGTCTAAAAAATATTCATCACAAACCCACCACCTCCCATAGCTACCTTGACCACACTGCTTTGTGTATTCCATTTCCAGTTTCTCTGTCTCTATTGCATATGTCCCAATGATGATACCTTTCACAATGGTGCTTTGGAAATGCTTTCACTCAACTGTAATTTCAATCCTACCCCTCCTTAAGTCAATAGAGCCCTCAGTACTGTTCAACCTATCTTCTGCATTTCTGCCATCAACATTCCCCTCCCTCTCAGGACCAGGATAGGCTTCCCCTTGTCCTCCCAATCCTTCCCTACACCAAGAAACCATGATTTGCCATTTTAGTTGCCTCCAGCATGATACCACCACCAAACACATCTTCCCCTCTCCTCCCTCTCCATCAGCATTCCAAAGGGACCACTACCTCAGTGACACCCTGGTCCACTGTTCTGTCACACCCAACATTTTATCCCCATCCCATGGCATCTTCCCATATGATCACAAGAGGTTCCTCTATCCCCACTGTCCAACACCATAAACACTCCTTCCAGGTATAGCAGCAATTTATTTGTACTTCCTTCAAAGATGTTGGTTATTGCAACTTACAATGCAGTTTGCTGTACTCCAGAGAGTCAAAACCCTAACTGGGTGACTGGTTTAAGTCACACATACATTCAGAGCACAAGTATGACGCTGAAGTTTAGTTGTTTTCCATTTGAATGTACCATTTGACTCTCATGCTGTAATTTCTGTGCTAGGCTTGTCATTGTGTTTCAGTGAAGACCAATGCAGGCTGGAGGAATAGTACCTCTTACAGAGTCCCTGAGTTCGACAACTTCAGGCCATGAACTCTGTCCTTCATTTTGATTCCCCTCACTCCGACCACATGTTTTCTTGGTTTTGTTTTCAGCAAAGGTGACCTATATTCTGCTATTATCACTTACTCTTAAGCAGCTACTTTGGAGTTTGCTCCCTTTCCTCCAACAATTACTATTTTCTTTGATTAGATTAGATTAGATTAGATTAGATTACTTACAGTGTGGAAACAGGCCCTTCGGCCCAACAAGTCCACACCGCCCCGCCGAAGCACAACCCACCCATACCCCTACATCTACCCCTTACCTAATACCATGGGCAATTTAGCATGGCATTCACCTGACTTGCACATCTTTGGACTGTGGGCAAACTCCACACAGTCAATCGCCTGAGGCAGGAATTGAACACGGGTCTCTGGCGCTGTGAGGCAGCAATGCTAACCACTGTGCCACCGTGCCGCCCACTCTGTGGCACCTTTCCCAATTCTGTGCCACCTTTTCCAATCTTTGCTGCTTGTTCCTCCCCATCTTTGTCTGTAGCATAAAATCCATCACTTTTCCATCTCTGTCTCACCAGTTCTAAGAAGTGTTGAATTGGAAGCAAAATATTAATTTGTTTCTTTTTTTCCACAGATGCTGCCAAGCCTGTTGAATGTTATTGTACTTTCTGTTCTCATTTCAGATCTCCAGCATCCCTTACATTTTGTTTGGGGTTTTGAATTTTGATGAGGCAAACCATACAATCCGTACAGCATGGAAACAGGCCATTCAGCCCATCAAGGCCACACCAACCCTCTGAAGACCATCCCACTCAGACACTCCGTCCCTGTAGGCCTGCATTCCTACGGCTAATCGACTTTGCCTGCATATCTCTGGACACTATGGGCAACGTAGCATGGCCAAGCCACCTTAAACTGTTCGTCTTTGGACTGTGGGAGGAAACTCACGAAGAGACAGGGAAAACGTGCAAGCTCCACACAGGCAGTTTCTAAGGCTGGAATGGAACCCAGGTTCTTGGTGTTGCAAGGCAGCAGTGCTAACCACTGAGCCACCGTGCTACCCCACTGCCCCAAATGGATGAATATTGTACTCCCTGTAGGGAGAAAAAATACAAAGTATCTGGTACAAATACTATGTAAAAATCTTAATCCTGTAAAGCTCACCTCTACACATAGCTGCACCTTGATCCTTTAGCATCTTCAGGGGAATTAGTGTGTTATACATGTATGTTTTAGCAATGGTGGCACAGTAATTTTGTTACTGGAGTTGTAACCCAAAACTCTTGACTAATGATCCAGATATTTAACCTGAATCCCATTATGTTAGCTGGGAAATCTAAATACAGTTAATTAAATAAATTAGAATCCCTGCAATGTGGAAACAGGCCCTTCAGCCCAACAAGTCCACACCAACCCTCTGAAGAGTGACCCACCCAGTCCCATTCCCCTACCCAATAACCTACACTATGGGCAATTTAGCATGGCCAATACATCTAACCTGCACACCTTTGGATTGTTGGATGAAACCAGAGCACCCGGAGGACACAGGGAGAATGCACAGACTCCACGCAGACAGTCGCCTGAGGCTGGAATCAAACGTGGGTCTCTGGCACTGTGAGCCAACAGTGTTAACCACTGAGCCACTGTGCTGCTGGAATGCAATGCTAATATCTTTAATTGCAGTCATGTAACTGCTCCTCTATTGTAAAACCTTGACTTGTTCACTTGTGTCCTTTCGGGATGGAAATCATATTTGAATCCAGATTCACTGCAGTGTGACTAACTCTTAACTGTCATCTGAAATGGCTTCACAAGCTATCAGTAGCCAGAAGATGGTTCACTATGACCTAGTTCAGGGCAATTAGATATGGCAATAATTGTTGGCTTTTCCAGTGATGCCCACATCCTATGAATAAATAAAAAAAGTTGGAAAACATTTAACTTCATATTAAAAATAAATGGTCTATAATTAAATAAATAGTTGACATTTTCATGTATTTAATATTATTATTTGAATGTTTTAAAAGTTGCTTTGAAAAATATTTTTCCTAATAACACAGAACAGAAATTATGTTGGATAATTTCTGTTTAACAAGGTACTTAGCAGTTGCAAAGTAAACAAAAAGGATTTTTTGTTTTTCTTAATTGAGCTCATAAATCATTTTATAGTTTCTAATTTTTAGTATATTCAACAAAAAAGATGAGATATCTTCATCTCTGGCAATGGGGCAAAAACAATACTGTGCAACAAGTAAAATTAAAATAAGCAGAACTGTGTGTAACCAAGCGATAACTGTTTGAACTGTTATTGTAAGCAGACAGATCCAAAAGCAAATAAATGTGTACGTACAGAGAATAATCAAAATATTGGGAGCTTCCCCATTGACTCAGTAGGTAAGTATGTTGTAGTTCTAGCTTGTATAGACCTAAAGCTTCCAAGGAGAAACTTCAGTTTAGTCATATTCAAATCTTCTCGCTTTTCCAGCAACACATTTTCTGCTCTGATCTCCAGCATCTACAGACCTCACTTTCTCCTCCTTCTATTCAGAGGCCAGGATGCACATTGCACAAACCTAACCATTTCCATAATGTTTGGGAACATTGATTTTTCATGAAATTTATTTTGAAGATGGATTTGAATATTATGACAAATCCAGATTTGAATTTCTCACCTAATTCTGCTTTTCATATTGTGGCTAGTCTTAACTTGAACTTTGTTTTGCGGAGCCATCTTAATTTTATTTTACCCAAACCTGACTTGAATTTCTTACAGATTGAATTTCTTCCTGATCCTGATTTAGGTTCATGTTCAGCTGAGCATCTGTTAAAGAGATCAAAATTATTGTGTTGTAAATTGGCAAAGAATGGTGAGTATGACTTACATTAACTGTCTGAACACGAGTTCATATAAAATGCAGCACTTTTTAAAGTGTTGGATGGAAAAAAACAGCCAAGGTCTTTTCACTTTACCTTTGACATGTGGGTAGTCACATATGCAATGATCACGGAACTGCAATCCATTTCTGTCAATCACTAGACAACAGGTCCAGACACATGGAGAGGAAACATTTACTGGTGGAGACAATTAGGCACCATAGATCTATATGACCTACTCCACCAAGCCATGCTTTCCTGAGGTCTCTTTGGGCCCAGTGGTAGTGTCCCCACCTCTGAGCTTGAAGTCCTGGGTTCAAGTCCCACCTGCTCCAGCGATGTGTCAAAACACACATGTACAGATTGATTAAAATATGACCTAAATGACCCACCTTTCCAAAGCATGCTGCATTGCTGCCTCTTGCAGTACTGAGATAATGTCCCTACCTCTGATCCAGAAGTCCAGGTTCAAGTCCTACCTGCTCCAGAGGTCTATAATAGCATTCCTGAACACTTTGAATTAAAATGATTAAAAAAATGCTGAACTTAAACAGCCACTTACATTTAAATAGCAATATTAATGCAGTGAAATGCACACAGAATGTTATCTGAGGACATTTGAACTGAGCCCAGCAAAAAGCTATTTGGGAAGGTGATCAAATTATACTTTTTATGGCATGTTGTAAGAAAATGAGAGAGAGTTAGAGATGAAGGTCAAGAACTCTAGAGCTTTAGGAAGCAGGAGCTGAAGGTGCAGATGGCAATGGTGGAGAAATACAAATTGTGGTTGTGCAGAACTGGGGGAGTGCAGACTTTGGAGAGTTGTAGTAGGTATGTTACTTATACATTGTATCTTAAAATCTTATGCATCAGGTATTAAAGGTTTGCTTAGCCTTCCACAAATGTTCATTATGCAACTTAGTGTCGATTATTTAGGGATGAGATTGCAGAGAACTTGGAAGTGCATGGTAAAATAGGGTTGAGTCAATATGGTTTCATTAAGGGGAAGTCATACCTGACAAATCTGTTAGAATTCTTAGAGAAAATAACGGGCAAGCCAGACAAAGGAAAAGCCTGTGAATATGATCTGTTTGGATTTTCAGAAGGCCGTTGACAAGGTGCCAAATGTGAGGCTGCCAAATAAGGTAAGGAGCCCGTGGTATTTGGGCAAGATACTGGAATAGATAGATGATTGCTGCTGAAAATGTGTTGCTGGAAAAGTGCAGCAGGTCAGGCAGCATCCAAGGAGCAGGAGAATCGATGTTTCAGGCATGAGCCCTTCTTCAGGAATGGATAGATGATTGGCTGACTGTAGAAGGCAGAGAGTAGGGATAAAAGGGCATTCTTTTTCAGGTTTGCAGAAGGACTTGGCCAGGCTCGGCAAGTGGCAAAGAAGCAGCAGATGGAATACACTGTGAAAAAGAATGACATTAAGCACTTTGCTCAGATAAAATAGAGAGGAAATGCTTTGGAAACCTGAAGCACAAGGGAACTTGGGATTCCCAGTTCTGCATTCCCTTAAGGTTAGATTAGATTAGATTAATTACAGTGTGGAAACTGGCCCTTCGGCCCAACAAGTCCACACCGCCCCGCCGAAGCGTAACCCACCCAACCCCATTCTCCTACATTTACCCCTTCACCTAACACTACGGGCAATTTAGCACGGCCAACTCACCTGGCCTGCACATTTTTGGATTGTGGGAGGAAACCGGAGCACCCGGAGGAAACCCACGCAGACACGGGGAGAATGTCCAAACTCCACACAGAGAGTCGCCTGAGGCGGGAATTGAACCCGGGTCTCAGGCGCTGTGAAGCAGCAGTGCTAACCACTGTGCCAATGTGCCGCCCACAAAGGTTAACATGTAGGTTCAGTTGGCAGTTACGAAGGCAAGTGCAATGTTTGCATTCATTTCAAAAGGGCTAGAATACAAGAGCAGAGATAAACTGCTGGGGATTGTGTAAGTCTCTGGTCAGATTGCATTTGGAATAATGTGAGCTGTTTTAGGCCCCATAGCTAAGGAGGATTGTAGTGGCATTAAAGGAGTTCTAGAGGAGGTTTACAAGAATCAACCTGGGATGAAGGGCTTGTCATATGGGGAGAGGTTGAGGATGCTGGATCTGTACTCAATGGAGTTTAAAAGGATTTGGAGGAAGGAACTGATTGAAACTTAGAGAATACTCAGAGGATTGTATAGAGTGGACATGGAGAGGATGTTTCCACTAGTAGGAGAGACCAGGACCTGAGGACACAGCCTCAGAGCAAAGGGATGATCCTTTAGAACTGAGATGAAGAGTGGTGTAAGAAGCAAGTGGTAGACTGAACTGGGAAATACCACAACCAATTGATCAGATGTGAGCTCTGCAGAGAGTGGGGAACGCAATATCTCAAAGGGCCTTGAAGGTCAAGTCAAGGGTTACAGGGACAAAGCAGGTGAATGGACTTGAGAAACATCAGCCATGATCGAATGATGATGCAGACTCTATGGAACAAATGGCCTAATTCTATTCTTATGTCTTTTAGTCTTATGATCACTCCACTTTCAGTCTTTTGCACCAATTTGCTGGCCTCACCCATTATTGAGGATGGGGATATTTGTGGAGCACCCTCCTCTATTTCATTGCTTAATTCTCAACCATCATTGATGACTGGATGTGGCTGGGCTGCAGAGCTCATATCTGATCCATTGGTGGCATTGCTCAGCTCAGTCTACCACTTGCTGCTTACACTGTTTGGCACTCAAGCAGTCCTGCATTGTAGCTGCTCCAGGTTGGCACGTCATTTTTAGGTATGCCTGATGCTGCTCCTGACATGGCCTCCTGTATTCTGTATTCTTCATTACCAGGGTGGATACCTTGATGGTAATGATGAGTGAGGGCAGTGTGACAGACCAAAGGCTGCAGATTATGTTGGAGCTGCTGCTGATGGCCTACAGCAGATCATGCTGAGCAGTTTTGAGCTGTGAAATTTGTTTGAAGACTATTCTGTTTAGCATGATGCCACATGAAAGGATGCAGGACATTCTCAATGTTGACATGAAACTTTGACTCCACAAAGACTCTACCACGGTCAGTCTTCCTGATACTGTCATGAACAGATCCCTCTGTAGGATAGATTTGGTGAGGATGAGATCATGCATGTTTTTTCCATCTTGTTGGCTCCCTCACCATCTTCCACAGATCCATTACAACTGGAGTGTCATATCAGACTTGACTAGAACAATCAGTGGTTCTCCTGCTGAGCACTCTTGGTGATAGACATTGAAGTATGCTACCCAATGCACCTTTGCCACACTCTTCCAAGTAGTGTTCAACATGAAGGAGCACTGAATAATCAGGTGGGTGGTATGTGATAATCAGCAGGAGGTTTCTTTGCCTATGTTTGACCTGGTGCCATGAGACTTTGTGGTGTTCCAAGTCAATGTTGAGGACTCCTAAGACAAGTCCCTCTCACCTGTTAGCCTTGTGTCCCCAGCACTGTTGGATCTATGGTACTGTTGGGACAGGTCATTCTCAGGAAAGATCACGGTGTTACCTGGGACATAGTCTGTAAAGTATAATTCTACAAGTATAACTATTTCAGGCTGTTGCATGACTGGGAGGCAACTGTCCAAATTTTGGCACTAGCAAATATTAGTAAGAAGGACTTTGCAGGTCAACAGAGCTGTGTTTGTCATTGTCATCTCCGGAACCTTTGTCAGTACCAGGTTATTTTCTTATAGTTTATTTGCAGTTCCTAGTCCTGTTCTTCAAAAGGTGGAAACATATTCTCCACATTTGTCTGAATACATCTCTTCACAACTTTTAACAACATGTTACCCTGAATTTCCTTTTAAGAGAAGAGCACATTGTTTTTCAGATTTCAGCACAACCTGTCTTTAGTACCAAAAATTGAGAAGCACAATCCTTGATAAGTTCAATAAAGGTGATATGGGGGTGGGAAGGAAGGACCTGTTGACAGTGTAAAAGTCCTGGTAGGATGTGAAGTCCTTTCCTCTGATGTTGACTTGTGTTTCCACTGACCTGCTGCGGTTACAGATGGATACAAGATCCTTCCTCAAAGATGATAAATGTGAGGTGTTACATTTTGGTAGGGCAAATCAGGGCAGGAAATACTCCTGGGGAGTATTTCTGAACAAAGAGAACTTGGGGTGCTGTTTCACACTTCCTTGAAATTAGTGTCACAGGAAGATAGAATAGTGAAGAAGGTGTTTTGTACACTTGCTTCATCAGTCAGTGAATAGAGTATAGGAATTGGGATGTCATGTTGTGGCTGTACATGACATTGGTTATGCCACTTTTGAAATACTACATTCAATTCTGATCTCCCTGCTATAGGAAAGATGTTGTAAACTTGAAAGGGTTCAGAAAAGACTTACAATGATGTTACCAGGGTTGGAGGGTTTGAGCTATCGGGAGAGGCTGAATAGGCTGGGGGCTGTTTTCCCTGGAGCGTCAGAGGCTGAGGGGTGACCTTGGATAGGATAAATAGACAGACAGAGTATTTTGCCTGGGATGGGAGTAATCCAAAACTAAAGGGCTTAGGTTTAAGGTGAGAGCGAAGACTTAAAAGGGACCTAAGGGGCAACTTTTTCACACAGAAGATGGTGCGTGTGTGGAATTAGCTGCCAGAGGAAGTGGTGGAGGATGGTACAATTGCAACATTTAAAAGGTATTTGGATGGGTATATAAATAGCAAGGATTTAGAGGGAGTTGAGATTGTGTTGCTGGAAAAGCACAGCAGGTCAGGCAGCATCCGAGGAGCAGGAAAATCAATGTTTCGGGTAGGAGCACTTCATCAGGCTCTGACCTGAAATGTCGATCTTCCTGCTCCTCAGATGCTACCTGACCTGCTGTGCTTTTCCAGCAACATGATCTTAACTCTGATCTCCAGCATCTGCAGACCTCTCTGTCTCCCGGGATTTAGAGGGATATGAGCCCAATGGTGGCAAAGAGGACGAGATTAGGTCGGGATATCTGGTCAGCATGGATGAGTTGGACCGAATGGTCTGTTTCTGTGCTTTACATCTCTATTACTCTGTGTTGCTGTTCGGTACAACTGGAATTTCCATAAGGCTGGAAGGAGCCCGAGATAGGATTTCATCGTGTTGAGAATCAACATGAACCTACGCATCAGCATACACCAGTAAAAAAGTGGCCAGATGCCTAACGGGACATTTTGTGCTTGGTTTCCTGTTCCAAATTCCTGCAAATGTAGTCCATACTCCCCAAGTTGCTCTATGTTTTTGGGTTAATGTGGACTTGTTCATTGTCAATTATTTTTACTGTTTCCGTCGCCAAATCTTTACTATCATCCTTCTTTTAAACAGCTTCTCTCTGATTCAGGCCTCTGCAATTGCTATAAAACTTTTCCCTCAATTTGGCAAATACTTCTTTCAATTTTAATCCTGGTGAAAATCATGCCTGAAATGTTACCCTGTCCTTTCTTTTTGTGGACGTTGATTGTTCCATGTATACTTTTAGCATCTTCTTTAGGTGCCAAAATCTGCCTTCCCAGGGTGATGAAAGAAAATTAGCTTGTATGCCTACTCCTCGTCACTATCCAATGGCCTCTCCTGCAGTGTGTATGTGTGGACTTTGGATGAGTCTAATTGAGTCAGCAAGTTCACACATAAAAAGTGATCACTGGGGTGAGGGCTTAGAATGCAGCCACAATGCATTCAACAGAAACTGGGTACCTTTCAGCAGAACACAAGCTTATGGGTGAATACTTTGTTATTCAGTAACAACAAGAATTTAATTTAATGCTTTAACATTGACAAAAATGCCAAGCTGCTTCACAGGAACATTACTAAACAGGCAAATATTTTGAATAGGAGAGAAATTCTAACATGCTGTGTTCTGCACATGTCTGGCATGTGTAAACATTACACAAACAGATACATTAACACACCTTTAGCAGCTAGATGACTGTCCCTTGCAAACCACAACTGAGCTAAAAGGAACGGGACTCAAAGCAGTTATTGCCCAATGGCACACACTTAACGTAAGTTGCATGACTTTGTACAGGGTTGTCCTTTCATTCATGGTGACTTTGAAAAACATTTTGGAAACATCTAATCATTGCTTCCTTTCTACAGACCTATTTAAAACCCATTACATTTTCAAAGGTGTTTTCTATTTGCTGACCTTACTGCTGTCTCTCTCCTTTTACTCCGGTCCAAAATTAATTGAGCCAAAAAATTCTCCTCATTCCTTAGTGACTTTATGATGAGGTTTTTTCGATGAGATGGACTGATGTCTGCAGCATGATTGCTAATTGCATTTTAATTATGCTGTGGTCAACCCTGATGAAGTTCGGAAAGCCGAACGTAGTTCACAAGAAGTCACAAGCTTCTCAAAGGGCGGGCTGCAGAACCTCCAATGCTCTGTCAAACAAGCCTATCAGAGTGACGCACTCAATAGTGAGTCTGCTGGAAACAGGATCAACTGAGACTTTCTCAAGGGGTCATCATTTGACAAGGAAGAATGTGCAGAGCTACAGGAAAAATTGCTCCTTCAGAGGGCCAGAAGACATGAGTGAAGTGCTTTCTTCTGTACTGGAACCATTCCATGATTCTCCAATTTGATTCTCTATTTCATTACATGGTCATGTTGAGATGTTACAAACTAGTTCAAAACATTATTCTGTCAGAAAGGAAACTGGTCACAGCTCTCTGCACAATATTATTAATAGCAGATCAGGCCAATACTTAGCTGCACTTCCCACTGCCTTAATCTCATTACCTTTTAATCACTTTTCATATTTGCTGTGTAGTTGTGCCAAAGTCCCTGGTATACAAGAACTTCCTGAAAGCTGCATGATGAAATAAGATGTTAAATATGTGCTCAGTGAAGTAAAACTTTAATTAAATGGCAGGGAAGATGCTGATAGGCTTCAATTTAGACTGAGAATATTCTGCTCATCAAAGTGAGGAATATGAATCCTGGGGAATGGAACATTTCCCATTTATGTATCTTTAAGGCCTTTTATTAAAATGAAACATCCTCAACGCTACAGCAAAAGAACCCAGCCCCCAACTCTCAATCATTTGCTCCTGTACAATCATTCCATTTTCTACCCTGGCTGTCAAATGGTCCCTTTTTCCTGTCATTTCCAAGGTGAGTGAGTTCAAGTTGGGTAATCTTGGTTCAAGCTCACATAGAGCTGGAGAATGAAAATGCCTCTGTTATGTCAGTTTAAGTGAAGTGTTGTACTTTGCATGAGACAAATAGTAGGAATGACAAACTGCTGTAAATGTAACACTGTAAGGAGCTGGAACTAATAATGATTGGAAAACTGTGTTGATCCTTCAATTCTGCCTGGTATCTTGTTGGATCATAGAATTCCTATAGTGTGTAAGCAGGTCATTCAGCCAACTGGGTCCACACCCAACCCTCTGAAGAGTATCCCACCCAGATTCACCACAACTCCCCCAACTTAATCCCAGCAATCCCAGATTTCCCATGGTTAATCCAACTGGCCTGCACCTTCCTGGACACTAAGGGCAATCAATCTAATCTGCACATTTTTGGACTGCAGGGCACCTGATGGAAATCTATGCAGAGACACAGGGAGAATGTGCAAACCCCACACAGACAATCGCTCAAGGGTGGAATTGAACCTGGGTCCCTGGTGCTGTAAGGCAGCAGTGCTAACCACTTAGCTACTATGTTACCAAAAAGCTAGATTGTTCAGATCAGTTCAGATTGAATCACTCCTCTCCTGACCTAGCCGGGTGTGTCTTCATACCAATTACAGAAGAGAAATAAACTCAAAGCACCCAGAACTAAAATTAGCCCCAGTTCTGTGCCTCATCTAATTTCCTCACTGCATCTAATTTTGGGTTAAAGAGCCAGGTAGGAAATGGAAAAATAGAATGCGGTCCATTTGTATTAAATGAAAATTCCTACCATTTGTTGATTAAAAGCTTTCCTAAAACAGTCCTTGACATAAATAAAACAAAACACACATGTTCCTTTAGTTATATAAAGAATTGCAGTTACTGCAAGCATTTTTGTATTATATAGTGACATTACTTTAATTGATTTTATTTACATAGAGCTGACACTAATAGTTGCTAAATGATTATACACATGTGCAGTGACCCATTGCTGTCTGTGGAAAATAATTTTCGAGATTTTCTGCGGTCACTCCCAGTCCCCATCCTCCCTATTAGACTGTCAGGGCCAAGTTCAGTGTTAGTAGTTCTGGGGTACCATGGATTCTCAAATGAAATACTGCTACCCTGAGATTCAGTGTGTGGGTCTAGCCAAACAGACGTTCACTGTGCCATATAAACTCAGCCTATTAATTATCAATGTAGTCAAAGAAAATTCAATTTATATCTCAGCTTAATTCGCTTAATATCATGCAATTTGATAGAACAACTCCTTGTAATGATATCTAATTACTGACATAAAACTCTACATGCTATCCTGTTTAATTCCCTTAATATTACACTCTAAATATGGGAATGAGCTGTAACCTAGCAGATAGTTTATTGAGGCTTCCTTACCACGGAGTGTGACCTGGAATGGAACACAGAAGTAGGCTGGTTTATCACAATTGCATATCCTGTTGGTGAGACCACATTTGGAGTTCTGTGCACTGTTTTGTTGTCTTTCTTTAAGAAAGAATGTAAATGGGCCAGAAGCAATTCAGGAGGTTCACCCAATGGATATTTGGAAAGAGGGAGTGGTTATCTTAAGAGGGAAGGTTGGACATGTATCATTGGGATTTAGAAGACTGAGAATGTCTCTTACTGAGATATGTAAGGTCTTGAGAGGCTCTGGGGCAGTTTGGGGTGGCCTAGTGGTTAGCATTGCTGTCACACAGCACCCCCAGAATCCTGGGTTCAATTCCACCGTCAGGTGACTATCTGTGTGGAGTTTGCACATTCTCCCTCAGTCTGCATGGATTTCCTCCAGGTATTCTGGTTTCCTCCCACTGTCTGATGGATTGTCCAGGGATGTGCAGACTAGGTAGATTAGTCATTCGAAATGCAGGGTTATGGTGACAGACTACAGAGTTAAGTCTGGGTGGGGAGCTCTTTGGAAGGTCAGTGTAGACTTGATGGGCCAATTGGCGTGATTCCACACTATAGAGATTCTATGATTTGACCAGACCATAAGAAATAGGAACAGGAGTTGCAGTTTGCTTTTCCCCATAGCCCTTGATTCCCTGCTAATCAGGAATTTATCTATCTCAAGCTTTGATACACACAAAGACACTGCCCTGACAGCTTTCTGTGGCAAGGAGTTCCAAAGACTCACAACTCTCTGAGAGAAGAATTTCCACATCATCACAGTCTTAAATTGGTGCCCCTTTATTCTGAGACTATGTCACATGGTTCTAGACTCTCCCAGGAGGGGAAACGTCCTCTCAGCATTTGCCCAGTCAAGCTTCTTAAGAATCCTGTATGTTTCAATGAGATCACCTCTCATTCTTCTAAATATCAATTAGTAGAGTCCCAACATGTTGAGACTTTGTTCATAAAGATGATCTCTTCATGTCGGGCAAGGTGCATGCTGAAATGATGATTCCCTTGTTGCTGAGAATGAAACTAGGGGGCAAAGCTTAAAAATAAGGGGCTTCCATTTCAGGTGGTGATAAGGAGAGATAGAGTCATAGAGACACAGAGATGTACAGCACGGAAACAGACCCTTCGGTCCAACTCGTCTATGCCGATCAGATATTCCAACCCAATCTCGTCCCACCTGCTAGCACCGGGCCCATATCCCTCTAAACCCTTCCTATTCATATACCCATCCAGATGCCTTTTAAATGTTGCAATTATACTAACCTCCACTGCTTCTGTTGAAAGCTCATTCTATACACGTACCACCCTCTGCATGAAAAAGTTGCCCCTTAGGTCTCTGGGTCAGATCCTGGGGATTTATCCACTTTTATGCATTTCAAGATATCCAGCACTTCCTCCTCTGTAATATGAACATTTTTCAAGATGTCACCATCTATTTCCCTTCATTCTATATCTTCCATGTCCTTTTCCACAGTAAACACTGATGCACAATATTCGTTTAGTATCTCATGCATCTCTCGTGGCTCCACACAAAGGCCGCCTTGCTGATCTCTGAGGGGCCCTATTCTCCCCCTGGTTCCCCTTTTGTCCTTAATATATTTGTAAAAACTCTTTTGATTCTCCTTAACTCTATTTGCCAAAGCTATCTCATGTCCCCTTTTTGCCCTCCTGATTTCCCTTTTAAGTATACGCCTACTGCCTTTATACTCTTCTAAGGATTCGCTCGAGATGTTTTCTTTCAGGATTTGGATCACCTTTCCCAGAAAGTGCTGGATGTAGGATTATATATTTCTTAAAGCAAAGGTAGACAGATTCTTTATTAACAAGGAAGTCAAAGGTTATAGGGGATAGGCAGGAATGTGGAGTTGTGGCCACAACTAAAGCATTTATTTGGCCCACTCCTGCCTCTAATCTGTGTGTGTGTATGTTCACATGCACTGGTTTTGTATATTGTCCCAATGCCACCTCTTGCATGCAGACGTAAATATCTTGGGGAGGCAAACGGGATTGGTCCCAACCAAAAGCTTAATCCAATCGAGGAAAAGATACAAATAACTGTCTGGCCTGAAAGAGAGCTAACAAACCCTAGAAGCCAATGGAACTGGTTGATTGAACTAATCATCAAGAAGCCGCATTGTGTAACAGCTTGCATTTAAAATTTTAATCAATGTTTACATGCGATCTGGGAAGGCCAACATTTATTGACCATCCTGAATTGAACAGCTGACCCCCATGTGGGGTAATCATATTCACAATGTTGTTGGGTAGTGCGTTCCAGGTTTGTTAGCCAGTGCCAGTGAAGGAACGGTGATGTTCCGGGTCAGGGTGGTATGTGCATTGCAGGTGCTTCCAGGTAGTAGAGGACGTGGGTTTAGAAGGTGCTGCCCTGCTGACTTGTTTTACTGTATCTTATAGATGGCACACAGAGATGCCACTGGTGGAGGAAGTGAATGCTTGGGAAGATAGACAAGGCACATATCAAGGAACACTTATTCCTGGAAGTCTTGAGCTTCTTGACTGTTATTGGAGCTGCATTCAAATTAGAAACTGGACATTATTGCATTATACTCTCACTTTGTCTTATGATGGTGAGTCACTCAATGCTAAATATTGAGCTAGGTTAAAAACAAGGACTGCAGATGCTGGAAACCAGAGTCTAGATTAGAATAGTGCTGGAAAATCACAGCAGGTCAGGCAGCATCCAAGGAGCAGGAAAATCGACTTTTCGGGCAAAAGCTCTTCATCAGGAACAAATATTGAGCTTCTGACCTGTGCCAGTAGCCACTGTATATTTATGTGGGTGGGTCCAGTTAAGTTGCTGGTTAAACCAGAATCTTTCTATGTTTGCACAATTTTGTCCAGTACTTTTAATAGTAAATGGATTTATGCCTTGCCTATCACAATTTTGAATTTCTTTACTACCATGGTGTTTAAATCTTTTAATGTAATTGTCTTGTCAATACTATACCTATAATATCACACAGATTAATAACCCACTGCCGCTGTTTAATCTCTTCAATGTTACAATAATTAGTTCCTTCAGTATACTGTTAAATCTCCTTAATGCCTGTTTAACATTTTTAATATCATACTGTTTAATCAGCTCAAAACCATGCCTGTGTAATTAATACATCTCTTAAAATCATCATTTACAAATGCAATAAAAATTGTCTTATTCTGTTCACTTATTTCATTTCCTGAATGATGTACAGCTCAACATCATGGTTCCAATGCTATCAAAAGAAAGGGAGAAAATAAAATCCTGGTTATTCTTGGTAGCATTTATTTGTGATATTGTAGATATGATATGAAAATGCATTCTAATGCATTTATATACTGATTTGGGAACTTCTTGTTCTTTGTGGTGAACAATTCCGCAAATGTTAGGGAAAGAAGTGCCAGTCGAAACCTAATTTCAATGTAGCATGATGCAAATGGTTAGGACAAGCTCTTTCACCCCAGGAGTCAATGGTTCAAATTATTCAAATTGAAAGTCCCTTCTCACTACTTGACGACAAAGGAATTTTGTGTGACTCAAATTGAACTCTTTGTTCTTTATGATTGGGAGGCCCACAGTGCAAAACTGTTCCCAATTTGACACTAGCTGTTATGAATTTGTCAACCTTATTTAAGGAGGTCCCAAAATGACATATATGGAAATGAGAAAATGCCATGTTGGTGCAGTTTGGGCCAATGTTCTGAAATAAAATGTGAGGCTCATTGTTGAAGCAGATTAATGACAGCCTTATTCCAACTCATGCCACACCTGACCTGCGAATGTTTGATGCTGACAGGGTGCATTCCACGGTACTGACACGTTGATGAGGGCAAACTCAACACAAAATTAATATCACATTCAACCATACTTCTAATTGCATGAAACAACAAAAACATAACAATGTTATGGATTAAACTGGCACAAGAGAGGAATGATGTTCACCAAATTATGCTGCTTTTTAGGAGAGGTTAATTTACAATCATGAAAACAGAATGGTGTGAGTTTATAGACTCCATTGACAATTAAAACCATGCTTAATATTTAACTTAGAGAGCCATGTATGGAATCATAGAATCACAGAATCATACAATACAGAAAATTCCATTTGACCCATCAAGTCTGTACCACCAAAATCATAGAATCATGGAGTCATATGGCACAGAAACAGACCCTTTAGTCCAACCAGTCATTGCTGAACATAATTCTAAACTAAACTAGTCCCACCTGCCTGGCCCTGGCCCATATACCTTTCCCATTCACGTACTTATCTAAGTGTCTTTTACATGTTGTAACTGTGCCCGCATCCATCACTTCCTTGGGAGGTTCATTCCACATGCAAACCACCCTCTATAAAAAAAAATGCTCACGTGTCTTTTTTAAATCTCTCCCCTTTCACCTTAAAAATATACCTCCAATTCTTAAAATGTCCCCATCCCAGGAAAAAGGCACCTATCATTAACCCTATATATATATACCCCTCATGATTTTATAAACCTCTATAAGATCATCTCTCAACTTCCTACACTCCAGTGAAAAAAAGTCCTGGCCTGTCCAGCCTTTCTCGATAACTCAAACCTTCCATACCCTGCAACATCCTGGTAAATGTCCTCTGAACCCTCTCTAGCTTAATAATATCCTTCCCTACAACAGGGTGACCAGAGACGGACACAACACTCCAGACTAAACCTCAGTAATGTTCTGTAAAACCTCAACATGACTTCCTAACTCCTATACTCAAAGAACTGAGCATTGAAAGCAAGCATGCTAAACACCGTCTTAACCACCCTACCGATAATTAGGTTTTCTTTGCGGTATGATTTTGCAAATGATGATTGCTCCTCTTTGAATTTTATGGACATAAAAATTTAAGGAGGAATCTTTTTTAAAATAATTATTGCCTCATTGTTGAATAAATCCTAAATTGAAAGATATATTGCTATTAGTTTTATTTGTCATTATGGGAATAAAATCTATAAGCTAAAATAAATATGCATTGAACAGAAGAATCCAGAATGGTTGCTAAGGTGTGTCTCCATGACGCCTACATGACCAACCTGAATCAAAGTCCAGTGCGTCAAGTCGAGGTTCTCTGTTTTGCATGACAACAGTATGTACCCCTGGTACCAGAAGGATGTCTAGGGAGCTTGTATATCACAGGCACTAGTGGTCATTTGAACAGATGTTCGTTTCATACCTCATGCCTTCCCACCTAATGTTACCTCACCACTCCCTCACCTTCCAGGAGCATTTTAAAGTTCATCTCAGTGGTTCACTGTGTCATTGGGAGGTCTATAAATATTGCAAAAAAAAGTCTAATTTTAATTTGCAAATGATGGTCACTGTTTTCAGGTCTTTACCCTCAGGGGTCTCCTACTTCCACCAAGCAGCGCCACGCTATGCCCAGGCAAGATCTTACCCCATGAATGACATGACATCCCTGGAATTGTGTGATATTATTCTGGTTTCTGATGGCACAGGGTACAATTGAATGACACATCTTAAGAGTATTTGATTGTGTTCCCAACTCCCTCTGCAGCCAAGTTCATCTCGGGAGTGGGGATGCAGGAGCTGCCAATGCATGAAATTGAATCCTTGTAGCCTCAGGGAATGGGCATGGAGGTGAGGGTTAGAGGTGGGTTATTCGTGGATTTTAACAGGAAAAAAGGAGGTAGGGGTTGTGTCAACACCTTTCCTAACAGTGATCAGCGTGGTGTATCAGTTGCAGTTTCCACAGAGGGGAATAGCCATTTAACAAAATTGAGTCCACCTTATTGTGAAATGTCTATTCGGTGCATTGCTGCCATTTGCTAGACCGCAAACACCCCACTCTCCGACCACCTTCTTGGTTTGGCGGCTGACAGCTCAGTCTGGAGGTGTTGGGGGGAACAGAGACAGAGCCGCCATATCCTGATGAATGATTGGCAGAGAGGAAAGGTGTTACACACATGGAGGAAACTATCCCAGCGGAGGGGTTTCCCCTCTCTCAGCTTCCTCCACCTGTATTCTGTATTTAATTCGGTGGGTCTCAGGGCAGCTCCTGCTTAACCACCCTTGCGTTTCCTAACCTGCTCCCAGCAGTGTCTACCTGTAGGATGTAGGATGGAGAGTGGAGTGGTAGCTAGTTGGGAAGCTGTTACCAGGAAGATTACATCACCGACTTGATGTTTAGTCTTGACACTGCTTGGTGATATGTTGTAGGAGGTTTGAAACCTGCAGGAAACGTTTGCAGAACTCTGCACTGCATCTTCCCTTTTTGCCAAAATCCTGAGTTGGGATGGGCAGAACCCCCAACTGATTCTTCACCTTCATGGCTTTGAAGTTGTGGGCCCTGGCCTGACAGTTATCCCTTCCTGCATTAGTGGTGCTGGAAGAGCACAGCAGTTCAGGCAGCATCCGAGGAGCAGTAAAATCAACATTTCAGGCAAAAGTCCTTATCCCTTCCAATTCACTTCTAGCTATGGTAATGATTTTGAAATTATTAATATTGAAGAATGCACGAAGCTTAAACAAATTTGATGATATCATCGAGTCTTGGGTGCAGAAATCAGGAAAATAGCTTTGGATCTTGAAGAGAACAGCCCCTCTGTTTCCTCGGTAATCTTTGTAACAATGCCCAGCTAATTAATGCAACTTGTACTTAATTGCAATCATGCAAAATAAAAACCTGCATCATGTTTAACAAGACAAGATCCTCTTCTTGTTAAGATTCCCTAGTAGTTGCTCCTCTGCCTCATTAATCAAATAGATCTGTCGACCCATTCAGGAATGAGAAATAGTGGCAGTATCCTTCAAACCACAAGCATCACGCTAGGCTAAGGTCAAATTGTGCTGGACGGGACAAGCTGTGAAAACAAATGTTTAGATGCTTCAATTCAATATATCTCCAGAAGGGTAAAATGAATGCACTGGAATATTATTTGTGCTTTGGACAAGCTCTCTGTACATCCTCTACTTCCAATAAAAGTCAGTGAAGCAATCGCCATTATTGTCACAGTCGCATCAGGACACATGCTATAGCATAAAAGGACATCATCAAGGCTGAAACAGCAAAGGAACAACAAGAACAATTTGCACTTGAAAACCCAGCAGCAAAAAAGGAATACATTTAGACTTGGATGGACACCAATTGAAGAGGAAGATTGCTCTCATGTCTGGGAGGTAAAGATATAAATTGAATCAAAACAAAGTCTTATATTTACCATGGCATCTCCAAATACTTTACCTTTTTTGAAGTGCAGTCATTGTTGTAATTTAGGGAAATGGAATCTAATTTATGCACAAGTTTCTGCATTGTTAGGACCATGTTTATTTATTTTTGTGTTTTTAACAACAGTGGAATTAAATAATAAAGAACTGTTTTAAGAACTAATGTTTTAAAGAGTAGCTGCAGTTTTGAAAACAAGTAACTTGATATCCACACAGACATGGTAAAACAACTGTTTGAACAAGCAGTAATTAAAGTTTAGATGGCAGGTGATCGAGCTGAGGGTGTGCTGCTCTTCCTATCAACATGGGCTGTGGACTAGTCACAGTTATTAATGACAGGGTTAAAAATCACACAACACCAGGTTATAGTCCAACAGGTTTAATTGGAAGCACACTAGCTTTCAGAGCGACGTTCCTTCATCAGGTGATTGTGGAGAGCTCGATCGTAACACAGAATTTATAGCAAAAATTTGCAGTGTGATGTAACTGAAATTATACATTGAAAAATTGATTGTCTGTTAAGTCTTTCATCTGTTAGAATACAGTGATAGTTTAACTTCTTTCATGTGTAACTCACAAAACCCTTTCTTTTAAAGTTGCATTCTCGGGTTAGCTGTTAACAATGGTGATAGCTAGACAATATGTTGAAGGTGTTAGCCCCCTGTGTTCTCTGTCTATGACCTGATGTTTAGATTGATTCTAATCTAAAAAGTGAGATAACAGAGTTTTACATATTAATCTCCATCAATAATCTATTTTACATCTCCACCAATAATCTATTTTTCCTATTTATTTTCTGTGTGTGTACATGTAAGGGGATGCGTATAAAGTGATTAGAGTTTTAATTGGTGATGTGATATGCCAGTGGTTTACCTATAGCTATAATCTAATTCCATATAATAATTAATAATTCTTCTTTACTATGGAAACCTGGTCTGTTGCTTTCTTTCAACCTTGATCTGAAAGCAAGGGCTGTATGTACTTTAAAAAAGCTTTACATTTGGTCCAACTGCATACCCTTGATTTATTGGGTGCTACTCCAGTGAATTTTATCAGCAACACCATTGTGATAATCTATTTTGGTAATGTTGATTGAGCAATAAATATTAGTCTGCATTCTGGGGTGAATTCTCCGATTATAGATATCATGGGATTTTATTTAGTTCCATTGAAGAAGGCAGATGGGTTCTCAGTTTAACATCCTATCCAATGGACATTGCTTCCAGCCTTGCAGGACTTAATCACTAGCGCACAAGAATGTCAGCTTAGTCTTGCCACACTCCTCTCTGAAGTGGGACTTGAACCCGTAACTTGCCAGATATGGAGGCAGGAGTGGCACCAACTGAAGCACTACCACCTGACACTCATTAGGTGCCACTGTTGTAACCAGTGCTCGTTGAGTTTCCTGATTTGTTATGGTTCCAGAAGGTATAGCTCAAATCATTAAGTTCCTGTATGTGGACAGAAGAACCAAATCTCCTTCTCCAACTCTCCTTCTTTATTCACCCACTCCCTTGATTGGTTGCAACAAGGTTAATTTGAAAGTAGATCCCTTTCCTTGAGGATTCAAATTGACAAATTTTAAAACCAACCAATTTTACCAGACTTCGGGGGTTTAGTAAAAGAATGAGTTTATTAGTTCCTAAATGCAAGAATAAATAATAATGTGATGCACTTATGCATAGATCAGAAATAAGAAGAGTTCAAAGAAGATAAAAGTAAAAATAAATACAGATCAGTCTCTGAGTGTTTTATAAAGAGTTATTGGAACGTTATTGCGGTTACATTGGATGGTAATGGTAGCACTGACATTGATAATTAAGCAGTTATTTTCAAGATTCTTGCTGCTTGCAGGTTGATTGAAATTCTTTTGTCATGGTTCCTTTTGATGTTGTTAGGTGGCAGTAATCCAAGCACGAGAGTTTCTTTTCTTGTTTTACCTGCAAAGCAAGGGTGTTTATTGGCTGTTCTCAAACTGTTACTTCACAACCCACTAGTCCACACATGAGGAGATCAGGTCACTAACACACACACAGGCAAATGGTTGCAACTAGTTTCTAACAATTTTCTTTGCAAGGGTAAAACTTAAATAGAAGATGGCTTTATACAGAAACAGGGATAGTGGGGGTATGTTAGACTCTAGTATCTCTATCTTTTTAGTCTTCCTGTTTGATGCTTCCTGGATTTTCTACAGGATTGACCCCATGGGTTCACACTGAACTCTGCTTGGCAACCACTAAATTTATGTCCATAGTCAACTTTGGCTGGAGCAGTCCTTTTTGAATAAGCACGTTGGAATTAAAAGTTCAGTGTGTTTGTAAGTCAGAGTTCAGATCCGACATCAAGTCAACATATGCTTGGCCATAAAATAACTGGAATGTGTGAGGAAGGGAGGTCTGAGGAATAAAAGGGGTTCCAGGGTTTTGAGGTCAGTGAAAGAATGAGTAAAAGTCAGTTTGTTCTTTGTTGTTTGCTTTTGCGAGAAGAAATCAGCTCTGCTACACATTAATGGAATGGAATGAGTCACATTGACACATTCCCTGGGATGGCAGGGAAGAAGAGGAGAAACGAGTAAGGCAGGGAATTTGAAATCTCAGAGGAATGAGAGAAATGTTTAGGGTAGAATCCATAAATCAAGAGACAAAAGTTCTGATGCAGAAGAATGCTGGAGGTTATAAGTGAGATACAAATTCCGCTCCAAACAACAAAATTCTCTTGGATCCAGTCTATGCATGTGCATCAACAAGGCTGGGCTTTTGTCTAGTTACTTTCTTTGGAATGCAGTTTAAACGTTTTTTAGTGTTTAGATCATACATCAGAACAATAGAGAGTCAACAACAGGCACATTACATCTCAGTGATTAATATACATGGAGTATATTAAACAGAAATTTCTCCTTACACCTACATGTCTGATCTCATTAACAGGCGAACAGAATTATAAACAGACCCATGCAACTTCCCAGAGCTCAAATCTCATTAACTTGTGATGACTTTTCATACTAGCTGCAGCGTTGTGGCAGGGTCCATTATTTACTGCATATAATGACGAACATCCTGAAACCTGTCTAATTGAGGAACGAGTGCTCAGGGTGAAGTAAAATGTAAACTGAGTGACAAGGAGGGGTTCTTTGCATTGCCACCATTGATTGGACCTTCTGGAAATCTCCAATTGCAAATGGCTATTGAAGCTTGAATCTAGTCTCCCAGCACTTTTTTTTTTCATCCAATCATGGATGTGAGCATTGCTGGTTAGAACAGCATTTAATGCCCCTATTAATTGCCATAGGTACAGTTAAGAGGCAAACACATTGCCGTGAGTCTGGAGTCACATGTAGACCAGCCCTATAAAGGATGGCAGATTTGTGATCCTCAAGGATATGAATGAACAAGTTTCTTTTCCACAACAATTAACAGTGGTTATATGATTGCCAACATGGTAGCTTTTTATTCCAGAATTAAAATGTGACCATCTGTTAGGGTTGGATCCGAATGCATGGCACCATGGGACTCTGGATTGTTAGTCCAATCACCATTGCATCGCTACCTCTTGTTTTTAAAATTTATTGTTAAGAAATTCCCTTTGCTACTTTAAGAAATAATATGGACAAAAGAGGGGAGGTGAGAATGAGTGCCCTTGCCATCAAGGTTACATTTGATCGAGAGGCATCAAGGAACCCAAGCAAAAGTAGAGTCAATTGGAATTGGAAGTGGGTAGGGGTAGTTTCTGCAGGTTGTAGTTATGGAGAAAGTGAGGACTGCAGACGCTGGAGATCAGAGCTGAAAATGTGTTGCTGGAAAGGCGCAGCAGGTCAGGCAACATCCAAGGAGCAGGAGAATCAACATTTCAGGCATGAGCCCTTCTTCAGGAATGAGGAAAATGTGCCAAGCAGGCTAAGATAAAAGGTAGGGAGGAGGGACTTGGGGGAGGGGCGTTGGAAATGCGATAGGTGGAAGGAGGTTAAGGTGAGGATGATAAGGTGAGGGTGATAGGCCGGAGTGGGGGTGGGGGCGGAGAGATCAGGAAGAAGATTGCAGATCTGACCTCTCCGCCCCACCCCCACTCCGGCCTATCACCCTCACCTTATCACCCTCACCTTAACCTCCTTCCACCTATTGCATTTCCAACACCCCTCCCCCAAGTCCCTCCTCCCTACCTTTTATCTTAGCCTGCTTGACACACTTTCCTCATTCCTGAAGAAGGGCTCATGCCCGAAACGTCGATTCTCCTGCTCCTTGAATGCTGCCTGACCTGCTGCGCTTTTCCAGCAACACATTTTCAGCTGGTTGTAGTCATACCTGGCACAAAAGATGGTGGTTTGGCTATTATAGGTCTGTCATCTCAACTATAAGACATCTCTGTAAGAATTCTTCTGATTAGTGTCCAAGTGGAATCATCCCCAGCTACTTCATCAATGACCTTCTCCCTTCTTCAGGTCAGAACTAGAGACGTTTGCCAATGATTGAACATAGAACATAGAACATGGAACAGTACAGCACAGTACAGGTCCTTTGGACCTCAATGTTGTGCCGATTCCTTTATCCTACTCTAAGATTAAACTAACCTACATACCCTTCATGTTACTAACATCCACGTGCCTATCCACCAGTCGCTTAAATGTCCCTTATGTATCTGACAAATGTATGTTCCTAATGTATCTAACTAATGTACCCCTAGTAATCAACAACATTTGCAACTCCTCAGATATTGAGGCAGTCTGTGACCAAATGCAGCAAGATCTAGAAAATATGGGCTGACAAGTGGTAAGAACATAAGAACATAAGAACTAGGAGCAGGAGTAGGCTGTCTGGCCCTTTGAGCCTGTTCTGCCCTCCAATAAGATCATGGCTGACCTTTTCTTGGCCTCAGCTCCACTCACCCATCCTCTCACTGTAACCCTTAATCCCTTTATTGTTAAAAAAAATGTTTACTGAAATAGCATCAACTACTTCATTGGGCAGGGAATTCTATAGATTTTCAACCCTCAGGATGAAGAAGTTCCTTCTCAATTCAGTCCTAAATCTGCTCCCCCTAATTTTGAGGCTATGCCCTCTTGTCCTGATTTCACCTGCCAGTGGAAACATCCTCTCTACTTCTGTCTTATCTATTCCCTTCATAATTGTCTATGTATCTACAATATCCCTCCTCATTCTCCTAAATTCTAATGAATATAATCCCCGTCTACTCACTCTATCCTCATAAGCCAACCCCCTCAACTGGGGAATCAATCGAGTGAACCTCCTCTACACCCCCTCCAGTGCCAGTACATCCTTTGTCAAGTAAGGAGACCAAAACTGCACACAGTACTCCAGGTGTAGTCTCACCAACACCCCCTGTACAGCTGCAACATAATCTCCCTGCTTTTAAACTCAATCTCTTTAGCATTGAAGGACCAAAACTCCATTTGTCTTCCTAATTACTTGCTGAACCTGCAGACCAACCTTCTGTGATTTATGTACAAGGAGACCCACGTCCCTCTGCATAGCAGCATGCTGCAACTTTTTACCATTTAAGTAATAATCCTTTTTACTGTTACTCTGACCAAAATGGATGACTTTGCACTTATTAACATTGTATTCCATCTGCCAGACCTTTGCCCACTCACTAAAAGTATCTATGTTCCTCTGCAAAAGTTTCACATTCCTCTGTACACTTTGCTCTGCTACTCATCTTCGTGTCATCTGCAAACTTTGACACCCTAAACATGGTCCCCAACTCCAAATCATCTATAAAATTGTGAATAATTACGGTCAGACCGATCCCTGAGGCACACCACTAGTTATTGATTGCCAACCAGAATAGCACCCATTTATCTCCACTCTTTGCTTCCTGTTAGTCAACCAATCCTCTATCCATGCTAATACTTCACCCATAATGCCATGTATCATTATCTTATGCAGCAGCCTCTTGTGCGGCACCTTGTTGAAGGCCTTTTGGAAATCCAGATGCATCACATCCACTAGGGTCCCCATTGTCCACCTTAGTTGTAATGTCTTCATAGAATTCCAAAAGATTTGGTAAGCATAACATGCCTTTCATGAACCCATGCTGCGTCTGCCCAAAAGGCAATTTCTATCTAGATGTCCTGCTATTTCTTCCTTGATAATTGACTCTAGCATCTTCTCCACTACAAAGGTTAAGCTCACTGGTCTATAATTCCCCATCTTTTGTCTAACTCCCATTTTGAACAATGGCATCACACTTGCTGTTTTCCAATCTGTTGGAACTGCCCTAGAGTCCAGCGAATTTTGGAAAATTACAAGTGCACTTGCTATTTCTCCTGCCATCTCTTTTAGGATCCTGGGATGCATTCCACCAGGGCCAGGAGACTTATCTATCCTTAGCTCCATTAGCTTACCCAATACTAGCTCTTCCGTAATAACAATTGTTACCAGGTCCTAACCTTCGTCTCTTTGTCACTTATTGGAATGTAATTAGTATCCTCCATTGTGAAGACCGATGCAAAGTACCTGTTCAATACCTCAGCCATTTCATCATATCCCATAACTAACTGCCCCTTCTCATCCTCTAAAGGATTAACATCTACCATAGCCACTCTGTTTTGTTTTATATATTTATAGAAATGTTTGCTATCTGTCTTTATATTCTGTGCTAGTTTTTTTCTCATACTCTATCGTACTTTTCTATATAGCTCTTTTTTGTGGTTTTCTGTTGACCTTTAATGTTTTCCAATTTTCTAGTTTCCTACTGGTCTTGGCCATATTGTATTCCTTCGCTTTCACTTTGACAGCCTCCTTTATTTCTTTAGACACTCATGGCAGATTACCCCTTTTCTGACAGTCCTTCCTTTTCATTGGAATATACTTTGGCTGAGCACTTTGAAAAAATTGCTTTGAAAGTCCTCCACTGCTTGTTAACTGTCCCACCATAAAATCTTTGTTTCCAGTCTACTTTAGCCAAGTCCTCCCTCATTCGATTGTGGTCTCCCCTGTTCAAGCTCAGGACCTGGTATTGGATTTTATCTTCACACTCTCCATTTGTAATCTAAATTCAACCATACTGTGGTTGCTCCTTCCAAGAGGATCTTTAACAATGACATCATTAATTATTCCTGTCTCATTACACAGGACCAGATCTAAGATAGATTGCTCCCTCAGCGGTTCCTTGACATACTGTTCAAGAAAACTATTACGGATACACTCAACAGACATCTCCTCAAGGCTACCCTGACCGAGGTGGTTTGACCAATCGACATGTGGATTAAAATTCCCCATAATAATTGCCGTTCCATTTTTACAGATATTAGTTATTTCTTTGTTTATTGCCCTCCCCAATATGATGTTATTATTTGGTGGCTTATAGACGACGCCTATCAGTGACTTTTTCTTCTTAGAGCTTCTAATTTCCACTCAAATGGTTTCAACCTTATTCTCCATAGAAGCTACATCACCACTCAGCACCACCCTGATGTCGTCCTCGAATGTCAGAGCTACACCATCTCCCTTATCTTCCTATCTGTCCTTCCAAATAGTCTGGTACCCCTGGATATTTAACTCCCAGTCATGACCATCCTGTATCTATGTCTCTGTAATGGCTACCAGAACCTATTCATTCACGATGCTTTGTACTTTTTTTTAGATTACTTTGCAGTGTGGAAACAGGCCATTCGGCCCAACACGTCCACACCGACCCGCCGAAGCGCAAACCACCCATACCTCTACATTTACCCCGTACCTAACACTACGGACAATTTAACATGGCCAATTCACCTGACCTGCACATCTTTGGACTGTGGGAGGAAACCGGAGCACCCGGAGGAAACCCACGCAGACACGGGGAGAATGTGCAAACTCCACACAGTCAGTCGCCTGAGGCGGGAATTGAACCCGGGTCTCTGGCGCTGTGAGGCAGCAGTGCTAACCACTGTGCCACCGTGCCACCCACTAAGAGAGGTTCTGTTAACTCATCTGTTAACTCATCAACATTGTTGCAAGTGCTACAAGCATTCAGGTAAAGTGCCCTTATGATTTCCAACATTTCTCATAATATCGCCTGAATTATCCTTCCTTTTTCCTTCTTTCATAGTCTGTGTTGTATTTAAACCCTCCTGCACGCATGCTAACCTTCTGCTTACCTTTTTATTTACCATTATATTTCCTGTCATTTTCCCTTTCCCTTCTCCCCCAACACACAAGTTTAAAGTCCTAGTGACCACCCTATTTATCCTTTTCACTAGAACACTGGTTCCAGATCGGTTCCGGTGGAGACTGTCCCATTGGTACAGATCCCCCGGTTCCCAAACTGATGCCAATGCCCCATGAAATGGAACCTCTCTTTCCCACACCACTCCATTAGCCACATGTTTATTAGGGATTAGCCACATGTTTATTCCCTAATTTTCTTATCCCTAAGCAATTTGCATGTGGTTCGGGCAGTAATCCGGAGATCCATATTGTGTTATCCTCACGTCTTGCCTTCCCACGTATTTTGTGCCATCCACAAACCTGATGATGTACAGTCACTTCTTTTATCTAAGTTATTAATAAAGATTGTCAGTAATAGTGGTCCAGGTACTGATCCCTGTAGCACATCACTAATCACAACTTTGTAATCCTGAAAATGTATATATTACAGCCAACATTGTTATTGTTTGCGATACCTTACCAAATGCCTTTTGGAAATCAGACATATTACATTGACTGCCTCTCCTTTATCTATCATGCTTGTTACCTTCTCAAACAATGGCAATAAATTTATTAGGAACCATATCCTCTTCAGGAATCAATGTTGACTGTTCTTGATTTTATTTTTCTAAATGTGCTACTATTGTACCCTTTATAAATGATTCTGACATTTTCACAACGACAGATGTTAAGGTAAGTTTTTTTTGTCTCCATCCTGCTTTGAATAAACGTTACACTGGCAATTTTCCAATCCAAAATTACTTGGATCTAAGTGCATCAACGGTGTCTGTAGGTTTTTTTCTTTAAAAATTCAACTTATGCATCTCATCTGGTACAGAGGACTTATTAGCCTTTAGTCATAGATTCCCTACAGCATGGAAGCAGTCCATTCAGCCCATCAAGTTCACACCAAACCCATCCCTGTATTTCCCATGGCTCACCCATCTAGCCTGCACAGCCCTGGATGCCACTGGTGCAATGTAGCATGGCCAATCCACCTAACAGTCTTTGGACTGTGGGAAGAAAGCAAAGCACACAGAGGAAACCCATACAGGCACAGGGAGAATGTGCAAGCTCCACACAGATGGTCACTCAAGGCTGGAATCGAACCTGGATCCCTGGTCCTGTGAGGTAGCAGTACTAATCATTGAATCACCATGCCACATTAATTTCCCTAATGCATTTTGTCAAGTGATAGTTATTGTGTTTATTTCCTCACCCCTTGGGCTCCTTGATTATTTAGTATTTTTGGAATAGTATTAATTTCATAGAGTCTTAGAGATCTGTAGCACAGACAAAATGCCCTTTGGCCCATTGTGTTGTTGCTGGTCAAAAACAAGCACCTAACCATTCCAATCCCATGTTTTGGCATTTAGCTCAAAGTCTTGTAAGCCTTGGCATTGCAAGTGCACATCTAAACAGTGCTTCACAGTTATGGGGCTTTCTGACTCTACCAGTCTTATGGGTAGGAAGGACAGACTGGCATACATTGCAAAGCATTAATTCAACACCTCTGCCATTTTCTGGTTCCCCATTAATATGTTGCTAGGTTTGGTCTCTGAAGGGATTGTGCTCACTTTTTCCTTTTTATATCTTTAAATAAGCTTTTACTGTCCATTTTATATTTCATGCTAGTTTGCTCTCATAGTTTAATTTCTGCCTCCTGATATTTTTTGCCAATCTTTTGAAAACTTTCCTAATGCTCTGCTTTATCACTTAACTTTGACATACAAATGCTTTTTCTTTCAGTTTGATACTATCCTTTACTTCCTTGGTAACCTAGGGTAGTTTTTCCCTTTTCTTTTTTCTCTTTGGGATATATTTTGCTGCGAGTCATGAGCTAATTAATTAAACATCTATCATTGTTCCTCAGCTATCTTTTCTACTAAACACCTTTCCCAGTCTACTCCAGCCAACTCTGCCCTCATCCCAATGTAATCACCGTTACGTAAATTGAGCACAATTGTTTGCAGTCCAAGTTCTTCACTCGCAAACTGAATGCTAAATTTTACCATGTTATTGTCACTGTTTCCCAGGGGATCTCCTACTATGAGGTCATTTATTAAACCTGCCTCATTACACACCACCAGATCCAACAATGTCTGATTGCTGGTTGTTTCAGGACAGCACATTGTTTCAGGAAATTGTCCTGAATACACTCTATGAATTCTGCCTTGTGGCTATATTTACCAATTTGATTTTCCCACAATATGTGAAGCTTAAATTCACCTATTATTTGGAAATTTCTTTGTATGCATGCTCTAGTGTCTCCTGAATTATTATCTGTCTTACAGCTACTGTTAGGGGGCATATAGATTACTTCCCCTTGTTATTTCTCTCCTCTAACGACCTGGATTCCAAAAGATCATTTCTTGCTATCATGCTGAATCCAAATTATATGACCAAATGGTGGAGTCAATGGCCTTGTGTTACTTTCACTAGACTATTGATCCAGGTAATATCTCGGGGACCTGGGTTCGAATCCTGCCCCGGCAGATGGTGGAATTTGAATTCAATAAAAAAACCTGGAGTCTCATGACGGCCATGAAGCCATTACTGATTGTTGGGAAAAATCCACCTGGTTCACTAATGACTTTAGGAAAGGAAAATGTCATCTTTACCTACTCTGGCCTATATGTCAACCACAGCAATGGCATCATTCCAGTATTTGGGAAGCTTGACTCATTCCATCCAGCAATTGAAAACTAGGCCCAGTATTTGGAAAGAATGTGATTTTTTTTCCCTGGCAAATGGCATTGGGGCTGATGAAAAGCAACAACTAATTCGCATGACAACTTGTAGACCCATAGCATTTTCGGTTATTGGGAGCCTATCATTCCCTGAGGCACTCGGAACAAAATATTTTCCAAGAGTTGATGGCTTCAGTTAAGGAATATTATGATTTCAAGCCTCCTCTAATTATGAGATGATATCAGTTTTCCTTGGCAATTCAAGAACCAGAATTTTTGACTGGGTTAAAATGACGGGCAGAAACACATGACTTTGGTTTAACCCTTAATGAGATGCTGAGAGACCATTTGGTATGTGGGATTAATGATGTAATGATGCAAAAGAGTCAACTGCTAGAAGTACATCTAGACTTCAAACAGGCACTACGACTGGCTTTATCATTGGAAAATGAGGCAAGAGGAGCAATGAGTTACATGGTATTCCAATGGAAGTAGACACCCTCGCCAATTAGACTAAGCTTGGGGCACATCAACTGAGGGAAAGAGATTACATAGCTTCACTCAGGGCATATCCTGAACAGAGGGACTCTAGGTCAGCCGACAGCAATCCCCCAAAACAAGGCCAAGCCTCATCCAAATGGTTAAAATTGTTTTCAGGATCTGGGATGGTAAGCCATTGTAGTTGCTGCAGGTATGTAGACTCAAGGCTCCAGCAGAGCGCCACTACAAGTTGAGCAAGAGAACTGATAGGCTGGTATCCAGAACAGTGCACACCCTAGAAAGTGCTCCTACATCTGGTTTGGAACACACCAGGTAAATTATTTAGCAACATCCAAATCAGAACCAATCTAAATAAATATCTGTTTAAATGGTCACCTGGTTCTAATGGCGGTCGATGCTGGAGCAACCGTTTCATTGATCGCAGAACCAGTCTCTAACAAAGTTTGTTCTGGAATGTAACTTTTGTGTTTGCACAAGATCTCGAATAGACAGTTAACCTATACCAGGGAACCTTTACAGATTAAGGGGACACAACTTCACTTCACACCGTAGATGATGTCAAACCTTCCTTCTCTATTTGGGTGTATTTGCGCTCTGCATCAGCTAAGGTCTAGAAATAATATGCTACTGGGCGTTCCTCTCCATTGGGCCACCTATGAGCTAATATTATCTCGACACCAAATGGGGAGCAGCAGCACATCTCACTTGGGATCATAGTATGTCAACACCTTAGATGATGATAGTTTCTTTACTTCTTCCCAGGGGATCTCCTACTATGAGATCATTTATTAAACCTGCCTCATTACACACCACCAGATCCAACAATGTTTGATTGTTGGTTGGATCCACAGCATATTGTTTCAGGAAATTGTCTTGAATACACTCTATGAATTTTGCCTTGTGGCTATATTTGCCAAGTAGATTTTCCCACACAATGTGAAGATTAAAATCGCCCTGTGAAAAGCAGCTGGTTCAGTTACCACTGATTATAGTAAAAGGCTCAGGCCCAAGCTTGGTGGGGTGAAGTTGGTTGAGAAAGATTCACCTTAATTGGCTGAACATTTTTCAATTAGAAAGTGGCTGCCTGAGTTCTTATTAAATACTTTGACATTTGTCAGAATGGTCTAGGGACAATCGAAGGATCCAAAACTTCCTTGTATGTTGACCAGGAAGCAATTACAGGATTCTGCGAGGCCCGCCCAATGCCATTGGCATTATGTGAAAAACTTAAAGCAGAAATCAGGAGGCTGGAAAGTGAAGGAATCATCAAAGCAATCTCGTTTGCAGAATGGGCAGCACTGGCCGTACTGATTGTGAAGCTCAACAGGTCAATTTGCCTTTGTGGAGATTTTAAACAAACTTTTTCACAGTTGGATAAATACCCAAACTCTCGCTGAGAGGATTTATATGCAAAGCTGATGAGGAGTAGTGTTGGTGATGGGGTTTTGCGGGGTGGTGTTGGTGGTGGGTGGGAGGAAGCTGCCTTTCATAAAGCTGGATATGAGTCTTGCGTACTTGCAATTGTAGTACCATGCAATTATTACCCATCAGGGTTTGTGCCAATATATACATGACTGCCATTTAGGGAATCATCAGCCTGTGCAATTTTTCAGCAGATGATGAAAAATATTGGACAAGATCTACCCCAGGCTGCTGTTTATCTGGATCTCGTGCTAATAACAGGGAAGACCAATAAAGAGCTTTTAGAAAATGTGGGCACAGTGCTTAGACATTTCTCCAAGGTGGGCGTATGCATTTCAGGGGAAAAATATATGTTGCAGGCACCCCAAGTGACCTATTTCAGCTATAGAGTCAACAAGACCAGGTTACACTCGTTGGAAGATTAAGCTAGGGTGATTAAAGGTGCTCGAGCTCCACCCCTCTAAATCGGAGCTTCGATCTTACCTTGCATTGGTGAATTACCACGGGAAGTTCATATATAACCTGTCCTCCATCCTGGTCCCCTTACATATGCTGTTGAAAAATGGCCAGTCTTGGAAATAATATTATAGCCAAGACATAGCCTTTAGGGAAGTGAAGAAGTAGCTATCATCATCTAAGGTGTTGGCACACTATGTTCCCAAGTGCTGCTGACATGCGATGCCTCCCTGTATGGTATCGGGGTAGGATTAGCTCATCGGTGGCCCAATAGAGAGGAACACCCAATAGCATATGATTCCCAGACTTTGGTTGATGCAGAATGCAAAAAGCGCGGATAGAGAAGGAAGGTTTGACGGTCCTCTTTGGTTTGGGAAAGTTCCACCAATTCCATTACGGACATAAATTTGTAACAGACCACAAACCCTTGCTAGGGCTCTTCCAAGAGGATGATGCTGTGCTGTCCATACCTTCAAGTTGAATTCAGCAGTGGGCTGTCATTCTAGGTGTTTACAATTACAAGTTGGAGCACTGTCCAGGAGGCCAAGTTGCAAATGCAGATACCTTGAGTCACCTCGCACTGGCAGATATACTACCAGTGGTAAAAACAGGTAAAAACAATGACTGCAGATGCTGGAAACCAGATTCCGGATTAGAGGTGCTGGAAGAGCACAGCAATTCAGGCAGCATCCGAGGAGCAGTAAAATCGATGTTTCGGGCAAAAGCCCTTCATCAGGAATACTGGCAGAAAGCCTGAAGGGTGGAGAGATAAATGAGAGTGGGGGGGGAGAGAGGAGAAAGTAGCATAGAATACAACTGGTGATGGGGGAGGTGATGAAGGTGATAGGTCAGAGAGATGGGTAGAGTGGATAGGTGGAAAGGAAGATAGGACAAGTCATGGGGACAGTGCTGAGCTGGAAGTTTGGAACTGGGGTGAGGCGGGGGAAGGGGAAATGAGGAAACTGTTGAAGTCCACATTGATGCCCTGGGGTTGAAGTG
>NC_057721.1:72983700-72987145 GCF_004010195.1 Chiloscyllium plagiosum | reverse complement strand
GTCTGGAGGGATGGTGAAAACTTGGCAGGGCTGGGAGCTGGGATCTGGTGTGGGTGTGGAGCTGGGATTGGGGGCGGAGCCTGTAACTGGAGTGGGTGTGGTGGTGGGGGAAATGGGGGTGGAGTCATGAGCAGGGGTGGTGTTCCCCTCAGGGTTCTGGGGGGTGGGGATGGTGACAGTGGGATCTGTGGGGGGCATGTCAGCAGAATGCAGGTGAGTGGCGCTGGTGGGGGCGGAAGTGGTGGCAGACACGGCAGTAGGGGGGTGGAAGTCACTGAGCGTGTGACATCAGTGATGATGTGAGGGGCGTAAGCGATGTCATGTGTGATGCATGAGGAATTATAAGGGGCGGGACTGCCACTAGAAGAGTCCGTTCTGGTTTTAAACTTTCTGGACACCTTCTGACCACCTGACAATATTAGTCTGAGGATGCAAAAAGATCTGGTCCTGGCAAAACTCAAACAATTGCTGCTGATGGGGGAAATAAAATCAGAATTGAAACCTTTCTGAACTCGGCAAGATCAGATCACCATGGACACCATTTTATTATGGGGGTCAAGAGTGATCGTCCCAAGCAGAGGTTGTCGCTGCCAGATACTGGCTGAACCTCACCAAGATCATCCAGGGCTTTTCTAAATGAAGATATTGGCGAGAAGTTATGCCTGATGGTTAGGATTGGATGCAGAAATAGCCATGTTGGTAGGTAATGCCCAGAATGCCAACAAAGACAAAAACTACTGCCAGCAACTCCCCCACATTCATAGGAATGGCCAGGTCAACCCTGGACTCGGTTATATATTAACAGTGCTGGCCATTTCATGAGCTCAATGTTCTTACTCATTTGGACACCCACTCATAGTGATTGGATGTGCACTGAGTTCATTCCTCAAAAAGAAGGATGATGATGGAAAAGATGTGAGCATCTTTTACAATACACAAGCTACAGGAAATATGGTCACAGACAACTGGCCAACATTTATCAGCAGGGAACTTTGGCACATAATGACAGCTCCATACCATCCATCCCCCAATGGTCTGGCAGAAAGAGTAATCCAAACATTGAAGGCAGGCTTAAAGAAACAGCCTACAGCTTCACTCAATACCAAACTGTCCTGGTTCCTGTTTGATTACAGGACCACTCCTCATTCAATTGTTGGGATAGCTCCAGCAGAGATAATAGGGAGAAGACTCAGCACCAGGTTAAATCTAAACTTCCCAGACGTGGGGGGGGGGGGGGGGGGGGGGGGTGAGGGAGAGAGAGAGAGGGGGTGGAGGTGGTGTGTGTGTGGAATAGGATGAAATGGCATCAGGAATGTCAATGCCGGACAAAGTCACTGCTAAGCGAGAGAGTCTGTTTACTTCATGGCCTGAAGCTTAGTGCTAAAACCATGGGAATGACCTTGCATGGATAAGAGACATGGTGAACCTGAGGTCAGGTCCTGTGATGTACAAAGCTCGGGGGTGAGGTGGTCCTGAACAAGCACGTGGACCACATGAAGGCTGCAAACCGGCAAATGAGGCAGGAGCAAAACATACACGGTCTTTCAGAACAGCTGGAAAGGCTGACAGAACCCATGGTTCTCCCTCTACATCTCACACTGAAGATACCTCAGAGTCTGAGATGGACAGGATGAATGTTGCAACCTCTATGCCTTTACCACCCAAAGAGGAGAATGAATTTCTTCCAAGACAATCTGGGCCCAAGAAGCGATCTATTGGGTGTTACATGCTGCCTGTATTTGAGGCAGAGACAGAGAAAACAGGCCTAGTGTGGAAATGCGCCAGGAGAAACTATAAGAAAAGGAGTATGCCTACTCCCTGGACTTAAAGGGGGATGGACGTAGTGATTGTAGCAAAGTCAGTCAGATGGAATAGTCAGAGCGCATAGAATATGAGTTCCTTGATTGGGGCTGTTAATCTGGTCCAATCAGGGTGTCCTGGCTGATAGATATAAACAGGAGTGACACAGGTTCTGCTCACTCCAGAAGTCAGCTCTAAAGAAGCTGAACCAATGTCAAACACTATCCATGTGTAAATAAGGATGACTTGGTGATGTGATACCAGTCTCTGTGGATTTATTTCAAATCCTGTGCTAAAATAAAAACACAAAATTACTGGAGAAACTCAAGGTCTGGCAGCACTTGTGGAGAGAGATATCAAGTTAGCATGTCAAATCCGTTATGATTCTTTTTAGAATTGTCATATCAGACTCAAGATTAATTCTGTTTCTTCCTGTCTTTATTTCAAATTTTCAGCATTCGTTTTATCTTGATTTTATTTCTACGCTGAGGTAGTTCTTTCTCCCCCTCTAGATACCATCCGCCTTGGCCAAATGCTGTCATTCAGGATGCAAACCACAATATAACTATAGTCAAGATAAAGAGGCAGACTTCAAGAACGACACCAGATTGCGTCAGAAGTCACAGGACAGCAGGTAATCGTCCAACAGGTTTATTTGAAATCACAAGCTTTAGGAGTGCTGCTCCTTCATCAGGTGGAGTCAGGGCCATTTGACAAAGGAGCAGAGCTCCGAAAGCTTGTGATTTCAAGTAAGCCTGTTGGACTATAACCTGGTGTCATGTGACTTCTGACTTTGGGTACCCCAATCCAACATCGGCACTTCCACATCATAACTGAGATAGTGTACAGTTTACACAGACACACACACACTCTTATACACATTATTGTGGACCTGAATCTAATCATCTAATGAACTGAATGAACCACCCCCAAGATAGTTTTGTATTGGTAGAACTATGCTGAAATGTTAAACATATCCTGTGGTAAAGTAGCTTTGCACTGGGATAGAACTATATGGAGGAGGGTCTGAAGATATAGAAATGTGTTGGGATGTTATAATTTGGAGGTGCTGGTGTTGGACAAGGGGGTACAAAGGGGGGTACAAAGTTAAAAATCGCACAGCACAAGGTTATAGTCCAAAACACAACTGCCTGATGAAGGAGCAGTGCTCCGAAAGCTAGTGCTTCCAAATAAACCTGTTGGACTATAACCTGGTGTTGTGTGATTTTTAAGTATGTTGGGTTGGGATTTGTACTGAGCCCAGCTCATGTTGAGATGGGCTGGAGTTTTCCTCAGATATGATTCAGCTGATATGGACTTTCATCTGAGACTGGTGGTTGGTGAGCAATCAGTTTGTGTATGTGCGTGTGTCTCTATGTGCGTATATGTGTGTGCGTATGCCTGTGTGTATGTTTGTGCATGTCTGTGTATGTGTATATGTGTGTGTGTATGTGTCTGTGAGTCTGTACATTTATATCTGTGTTTGTGGTTGTGTATGGTCTGTGTTTACGTGTGTGTGTTTGTGGTTTTATGTGTGTGTGTATATGTGTGTATTTGTTGGTGTGTGTATGTGAATGTCTGTGTGTGGCAGTGTGTGTATGTACGTATGTCTCTGTGTGTGTTTGTATGTCTGCTTTTGTGGGTG
>NC_057721.1:72933709-72983227 GCF_004010195.1 Chiloscyllium plagiosum | reverse complement strand
GGGTGTGTATGTCTGTGTTTATGTGTGCGTTTATGTTCGTATGTGGGTGTGTGTGTGTTTGTGTTTGCGTGTATATGTATAAATGTGTGTATGTGTGTGTGTACATGTACATCTGCATTTGTGTGTGTTTATGTATGTGTTTATGTGTGTGTTTGTGTTTGTACGTGTGTGTTTGTGTTTGCGCGTGCGTGTGTATATATATATGTGTGTATGTGTGTTTGTGATTGTGCGTGTGTGTATGTATATGTATATGTGTGTGTGTATATATGTGTGCTTGTGTTTGTGTGTTTGTATATGTGTGTGTGCATGTTCATGTGAATATATACATATATATGTGTGTGCGTGTTTGTGTGTGCATGTGGTTATGTACGTGTGTATGTATTTGTATTTGTGTATATATATATGTGTGTGCGTGCGCACGTGCATGTGTATGTATGTGCTTGTGTTTGTATGTGTTTATATGTGTGTGCGTATTTGTGTTTGTGTGTATACATCTATATATGTGTGCGTGTGTACTATGTGCATGTTTGTGCATGTGTATATATATTTGTGTTTGTGCATGTGTGTATATATGCGTGTGCGTGTTTGTGTGTGTACGTATGTGTGTGTTTGTGGGTTTGTGCATATGTATATATATTTGTGTTTATATGTGTGTATATATGTGTGTGCATGTTTGTGTTTGTGTGTGTATATATACATGTATGTGTGTGTTTGTGTTTGTGCATGTGTGTATATATATGTGTGTTTGTATTTGTGCTTGTATATACATGTGTGTCTGTGCATATTTGTGTGTGTTTGTGTGCAGGTTTGTGTGTGTGTGTGTATGCGCGCAGTTGTGGTGATGAGTGAGGGGGTGAATGATTTTCTGTCTTGTTGAGATGAGTCGAGTTGGAGATGGGCATTCACTGTTCTATAGCAATCCCTGGGGGTTTAGATTGAGGTTGCTGGCCTAGGTTTCCAGCAGTGATGAAGTGATGATTTTATATCAAACAAATGATGTTAGAGGCTTATCTTTCACTGCTGTGGAATTATTCATTAGGAAAAGAATGTTTTCAATCCCTCTTGGTCTGCACACAGCTGTCAGGGCTGGAACACAGACAAATGACTTCATGTGTCAGGAAACATTCAGAATAGAAGTATTGGGGTAAATTAATGTCATGAGCATTTTGAGCAATTAGTTTACTTAGGCAGGAAACACTATTAAACTGCAAACCTACACCCATTGGCGTTATGCTTTGTAGAAACACATGGCATAATAACTAGAGGAGCCACTGTTTCATTGCTTTATGTCGTATCTTGGTTAACATATGGGTGATATTCCTGGGTGATATCAAACCTTTTTATAGCTGTCTACTCCCTCACTTTGCTATGTTTTTTACTACAGCAGAGATCAATCGGGGTGTGTTTTAGAGTCATAGAGTCACAGAGATGTACAGCACAGAAACTGACCCTTCAGTTCAACGCGCCCATGCCGAACAGATATCCCAACCTAATTTAGTCCCATTTGCCAGCACTTGGCCCATATGCCTCTCAACTTTTCCTATTCATATACCTACCCAGATGCCTCTTAAATGTTATAATTGTACCAGCGTCCACCAATTCTTCTGTCAGCTCATTCCATACACGCACCAGCTACAGCGTGAAAACGTTGCCTGTTAAGTCCCTTTCATATCTTTCCCCTCTCACCCTAAACCTATGTCCTCTAGTTCTGGACTCCCCCACCTCAAGGAAAAAACTTTGTCTATTTGTCCTGTTCATGCTCCTCATGATCTTATAAACCTCTGTGAGGTTACCCCTCAGCCTCTGACACTCCAGGGAAAACAGCCCCAACCTGTTCAACCTCTCCCTATAGCTCAAATGCTCCAACCTTGGCAACATCCTTGTAAATCTTTTCTGAACCCTTTCAAGTTTCACAACCTCTTTCCAATAGGAAGGAGACCAGAATTGCAGGCAATATTCCAACAGTGGCCTAACTAATGTCCTGTACAGCCGCAACATGACCTCCCAACTCCTGTACTCAATGCTTTGACCTATAAAGGAAAGCATACCAAATGCCTTCCTCACTATCCTATCTACCTGCGATTCCACTTTCAAGGAGCAATGAACGTGTACTCCAAGGTCACTTTGTTCAGTCTTCAGTTGTGTCCATTACTGCCTGAGCTGGTGATGTTAGAATCATAGATGATTTTACAGAGTATTGTAGTTCAAAGCGATGTAATTAATTATTTCAAAGATTCCTCAGAAAATATGCAAAGACGAGATAAGGTTGTTATTTAATTATGGTGCATAGTGTCATGATCATGGATTATAATCCCAGTTTACCTATTGAAAAATTGGGTTTTTAATTGCAGCAAGTGTTTTGTTCAAGGGAGGCATATGTTGACTGTGGATGCAAATTCATTGGATGTCTATAGGGGTACCTTGGAATGTCTCACCTGAAGGTGTCAAGCAAGCCTCAAAGAGAAAAATGTGCAAAAGAAACTGAGCTATAATTTCCTGTGGATTGTGAACTTGATAAGAGAAAAGACAGCAGTCTGCATGAGGAACATGTTTGCTCTTTCTTTAGATTAGATTCTGTACAGTATGGAAACAGACCCTTTGGCCCAACCCTCCAAAGAATAACCCATCCTCCTCTGACTAATGCACCTAACGATATGGGCAATTTAACGTGGCCAATTCACCTGACTTGCACGTCTTTAGACTGTGGGGGGAAACCAGAGCAAACCCATGCAGACACGAGGAGAATGTGCAAACTCCACACAAAGAGTCGCCCGAGGCTGGAATCAAACCTGGGACCCTGGTGCTGTGAGGCAGCAGTGCTAACCACCTTGTCATCTTCTTTCAATAACACACAAAACATAGGTTAAATACCATTTTTAACCCTGTTCATTATGAGTTCATGTGTGCTAGTGGGCTAATGTTGTAATAAATTGGAGAACATCACCTGGGGAATGATTGTACCAATATTAATTTATTGCCAGTGATTGAAATGTAATCAGTCAATTGTCTTCCAAATAGCTAATCAGTCTGCATCTCACAAAGACCTACCATATAACACCTTTCAAAACCTCAGGATTCTCTGAGGTGTTTTATAATTAAAGCTGAGGAGTGGCAGATGGAGTTTAATTCAGATAAATGCGAGGTGCTGCATTTTGGGAAAGTAAATCTTAGCAGGACTTATACACTTAATGGTAAGGTCCTAGGGAGTGTTGCTGATCAAAGAGACCTTAGAGTGCAGGTTCATAGCTCCTTGAAAGTAGAGTTGCAGATAGATAGGATAGTGAAGAAGGCGTTTGGTATGCTTTCTTTTATTGGTCAGAGTATTGAGTACAGGAGTTGGGAGGTCATTTTGCGGCTGTACAGGACATTGGTTAGGCCACTGTTGGAATATTGCGTGCAATTCTGGTCTGCTTCCTATCGGAAAGATGTTGTGAAACTTGAAAGGGTTCAGAATAGGTTTACAAAGATGTTGCCAGGGTTGGAGGATTTGAGCTACAGGGAGAGACTGAACAGGCTGGGGCTGTTTTCCCTGGAGCGTCGGAGGCTGAGGGGTGACCTTATAGAGGTTTACAAAATTATGAGGGGCATGGATAGGATAAATAGACAAAGTCTTTTCCCTGGGTGGGGGAAGTCCAGAACTAGAGGACATAGGTTTAGGGTGAGAGGGGAAAGATATAAAAGACACCTATGGGGCAACTTTTTAACACAGAGGGTGGTACATGTATGGAATGAGTGGCCAGAGGATGTGGTGGAGGCTGGTATAATTGCAACATTTAAAAGGCATTTGGATGGGTATATGAATAGGAAGGGTTTGGAGGGATATGGGCTGGGTACTGGCAGGTGGGACTAGATTGGGTTGGGATATCTGGTCGGCATTGACAGGTTGGACCGAAGGGTCTGTTTCCATGCTGTACATCTCTATGACTCTATGTACAATTGAAGTGAGTCACTGTTTTAATGTGGGAAACAGCATTATCTATCCGAAAAACAAGTACAATGATCCGATAATCTTTCTTTTTAATGAAAGTTGGAAACTCCAGTGTACTATTCCCCTCGTGTTGTACTGGAGAATTTGGAGTGAAGCTTGAACACATGACTTTGTAACTTAGAAGGAAGAATGCTGCCAGCTGACCTAAAATTGACAACACAATAAGGGCTTGAATTTTGCAGGAAACATTTTGTGGTCAGATCAAAAAAGACAATTCAGCTGGTTTGAGATTTACCATTTCTGTTCATTTTCCACCTCCCAAAGAGGTACCAGGAAGGCCCTGTTGGAGTAACATTGACCCAACATGATTCTAGTGGCCACTAAATGTTTTACCCGATTCAAATGTATTGCCTCCATCAATCATCTTTTTTACCATCACCTTCAACTTATCTATATGCATTGTCATTTATTAACACTAGGTTTTTACAAGTAAAGTTTGAAAAACAAATCAAAAATATTTTGAATCTAGTACAGTAAAGAAAGCAGCAATTTCTACCAAAGGATTAAAGGGTTGCAAATGTTACCCACCTCTTCAACAAAATGTTGAGGTTGAGTACCCTTGAAGTCAGTCAGCTTCAAATCAGTGGAGGTAACTCTTAGAGACAATAATATGGAACATAATTAATTGCTATTTGGGGAATAATTGACGTGTTATTACATTACAACCAGCATGGATTCCTTAACAGCATCTGATGAACATGGTTGAAATCTTTGATGAGGTAAGAAAGAGGGTTAGCGAAGGCAGTACAGTTGATTTTGTGTGTTTGAACTTCCAAAAGGTGCTTATTTTAGTACGATAGATTTGTTGAAGAATTTGAATATGAAATTCAAAGGGCAATGGTTGCATGGATACAAAGTTGGCAGAGAATCATAGAATCCCTACAGTACAGAAAGAGGCCATTCAGCCTATTGAGTCTGCACTGACCCTCCCACCTGGACCCTAACCCCAACCCATTTCTTGTACCTCCCCATTTCCCATGACTAACCTACCTAGTCTGCACATCCTTGGATACTACAGGGCAATTCAGTATGGCCAATCCATCTAACCTGCACACCTGTGGATGGTGGGAAGAAGCCAGAGCACCCCGAAAAAACCCACACAGACATGGCGTGAACATACAAACTCCACATGCACACAATCACCCAAGACTGGAATTGAACACTGGTCCATGGTGCTGTGAGGCAGCAGCGCTAACCAGTGAGCCACCATGCAGCCCATGGACAGTGGCAAGTAGGACAAATAGGAGAGAGTTGATGTCTTGTAAAAATCAATGTCAGGATGAAAGCTTTTTTTTGGAGATCAGGAGCTCACTGGCGAGTGAAATTGGCAGAACAATTATTGCATGGAATTGTCAATAGATCCCTTTCTTGAGAAGAATGCAGAGAAGTAAAAAAAAATTAAAAAGTTTTCTGCTTTTCTGATTTTAATTTACAGTGCGAAGTTGGGTCTGTTGGATAGCAGAGCCTAGATTAGAGTGGTGCTGGAAAAGAACAGCAGATCAGGCAGCATCCGGGGAGCTGGAAAATCGACGTTTCGGGCAAAAGCCCTTCATCAGGAATGGCTATGGTAGCTGTACCAGCCACATGGCTAATGGCGTCCGACCAATCCCAGAGGCCGGGGGAATCTTCTAGAATGTTTGAGGAGTGCTGGTTATGGAGGTGGGTATATAAAAGTTTGTTGTACTTAAAGGTTTTGATGTTTGAGATGGTGTTGAAATACTGTTTGTTGAGAGTATGAATTCTTCTTAGAATATAGGTTCTGAGAGAGTGTGGCCCTCAGTTGAGGCAGGGCTGACTGTAGAGAGGTTAGGTGCTGGTGCACAGCTGCAAGTGTGGAGCGGAGGATCCTGAAGGAGAACCATTGCTGGTGTTTTTGAATTTGTTGTCTGTACTGTTTGTTCTGTTTGGGTACGAACTCTGCTGGTTTAAAGGTGGTCCGGAGTCCGTGTGGGATGAGTTGTTTATAGAGGCAGGCAGTGAGAAAGCAAATGTAGCTGTGGTAGCGAGTCTGTTTCAGGACATGGTTGAAGAGCTTCAGGGCAGATGAGGTGACCTGGGGGTTGCAGTTAGAGAGAGAGAGACTCACTGAGATTCTTGTAGAGAGAGGAGGAAAACTTCTTCAAGGTCAGCATCCTTGCAAGAGGATTCGCAGTAAGGTTAAAATCAACTTGGCAAAAGTGAGGACTGCAGATGCTGGAAACCAGAGTCTAGATTAGAGTGGTTCTGGAAAAGCACAACAGGCAGCATCCGAGGAGCTGGAAAATCGACGTTTCAGGCAACAACCCTTCATCAGGAATTTGCCTGAAATGTCGATTCTCCTGCTCCTCAGATGCGGCCTGACCATCTGTTGGATAGCAACCAATACACAACCGTCATGGCCAGGCAACTCACCCCCATTTGGTGAACCAATCAGCTCATTAAGAGCTGACATGTGAGCCTGGATCACCAGTGGATCCTGGGTCACCAGAAGCTGCTGGCCAATCAGAAATATGCAGGTTTTGGGTCCTAAACACTGCTATTTGAGCCTAAACCTCAGGGGATCCAATGGCAGGATATTAATTGATTTTTAAAATAATCTTTTCAGAGGGTGGGGAGGAGTTGGAGGCAAGGAGCAATTGGGGGTGCCCTCATTCTGGCAGGAAGGCTGTGGAGACATTCCCAAAGCATAATCAAGTGCTAGAGCAATGCAAGTTCATTCTTCATTCTGTATGAAACACACTGTAGAAATAACTCCGTAGAGGCTGGTATTCCTCACCAAGTCACCTTTTATTTACATGTGGAGAGTCCTTGACACTGATCCAGCTCCCTCAGAGCCAGCTCTCAGAGGGAGCGGAACTTCTGACACTCCTGTTTATACCTGTCAGCTAGGGATCCCTGATTAGAACAGATCAACAGCTCCAATCAGGGAACTCATATTCTATGAGGTCCACCTGACTGACCTTGTTACAATCACTACATCTCTCCCTCTCTGAGTCTGAGAACATAGAGCGATTGTTTTTTTATGTAGCTCCTCCTGCAGCATTGTAGCACCAGTTCAAGCTCCTCCGACTCTCCCTCTTGTATGGGTAGAATGCACAGTAGCTCACGTCTTGTACCCGGAGTGTCTCAGAAGAAATTGATTCCCCACTTCAGGCGGCAAAGGCGTCGAGGCAGCAACATCTGCTGTGTCCATCTTGATTCTGAAGTATCTTCAATGCTTGGTGGAGAGGGAGAGCCCACAGGTTCCAGAACAGTCAGAAAGGCTGTCAAGGAGCAGGGCATGTTTTGTGAGTTTGCGGCTTTCATATGTTCCACGTGCTTGTTCAGGACCGTTGCACCTACCTGAATGTTAGACATCACTGGACCTGACCTTGTGAGGCCAATGCCTCTTACCCATTCAGCGTTGTTTCCATGGTTCCTTCACCAAACTTTGCCCCTTGAAGTAAATCATCTCTTGCTTAGTAGGGTCTTGTGTCCGGCATTGGCGTCCTGATGCTGTTTGACTGTAGTCTGTGCTTTATCCTAATGTGCTTTGCTGTCTACATTATTGCAATATTTAATGGGTATTAAATAGACAAACAACTTGTCATATAAAAATGATAGCCAGTGGTTTGTTTAATTGTGATTGATTACACTTTAAAGTGAGCATAAATAACATTGAATAGGCCATTTGGCCCAGCAGATCTGTACCTGCATATATTGTCCACATGACCCTCACCCCATCTCACTTCTAACCGTGCCAACATGTCCAGTTATTCCTTTTCCTCATGTGTTAATCCTGATTTGCCTTGGATGCTATTGTTCTCAGTTACTCCTTGTAAGAGAAAATTTCACATTCTAATAACTGCTGGGCACAGATGTTTCTCTTAAGCTTTTTGATGCATTTATTAATTACTATTCTATATTCGTGACACTTATAAGACCATAAATCTTGGCAGCAAAATGAGGCCATTCAGCCTACTGAGACTGTTCTGCCATTCAATAGACACAATGGCTGATTTGACAATCCTCAACCCTGCCTTTTTTCCCATGATACTTGAGTCCCTTGCAGAGATCTGTCTATCTTAGAACTACTTCTGAATTCCCCTAAAGTGGACATGTATTTTTCAGGTCTACCCTATCTTATACTGCCATAATCTTTAAGACATAAGATCACTCCCTAGTCTTCTTTCTAAAGCAGAATCCCAGTCTGTTCAACCCTTTATGATGGTGGTAACTTCGCTATTTTGATCTCATCCTAGTAAATCATTTTTTGCATCTTCTTCAGTGCTTCAATCTTTATTTTTGTACTATTGAGGCCAGAGCTATTTCCAATGCTTCAAAAATGGCCAAATCAATGTTCTGTGCAAACTGAACATAATTGTGTTCTGGAAACAACTTCATTGGATGTCTTACAAGTCGTCAGGGAGTAGTCCAGGTCATTTACCACTGACTGCCTGTATTTGGGATTAGTACCCAGTTGGAGCAGTGCCATGCAGTTATGAAATCTCCCCTCACTATCAGGAACTGGGAGCTGAGATATGTAGAATACTTCCAAAACTCAACAATGATGCCCATTTTTATCAGGAATGTGCAGAGTTTCTGCCTGTGAAGCAGGATGAGGGTTACTCACCATGTATCTGTGCAAATCTTCTGTTTATTCAGCAGGGTATGAGTTCCTGTGTGATCACACATGCAGTAGTTTGCTTAGCAGCATGAGGGTTACTCACTGTGCAACTGTATGGATTTGTTTAGTTAACAGGGTAAGAATTACTGTGTAATCACAAATGTACTTGCTTGTTCAGCAGGCTGAAAGTTACTCACTGTGCAATGCTTTGCATTTCTGTTTATTCATCAGAATGAATGTTATTTGCCGTGTGGATGTAAATCTTTCAATTTCTCCGTACAACACTGGTTACAATGTTAGTCCCAGCATTTGTTGCGTAAGTGGATAATTTCATTATTATTTCGAACACTGCTAAACTTGGGAAAATCTTGTATAATAGTGATTCGCTGTAGAGTATTGCGTAAGAAATGTGTTACTGTAATATAGCTGCACTTAATAATGACAGAGAGATGCAACTGAGCATCACAGCTTTTTCTGCAGTTGGATATTTCTTAACATTGGCATCGTTTAAATAGAATGTGGGAAGAACTGAAGTACAAAACAAACCAATTACTTAAACTTACGTAACTTTTGACTCAAAGTCTTGAACAATAAGAGCTAAAACTTTGCCTCAAATACTAGAGCTTAGCCCCCTGTCAGATGTATTCAGTGAGTAACGAAGCCAAAATGAGCAGAAAGATCCATTTGTGGTTTGTGTTATCAGCTGTTCTCAGCTGGAGGGAAAGTAGAAGAGGGGGCATTTAGGGTATCACAAAAGAAATAGAGAAATCAGTGAAGGCTCTCAGTTCCTCCTGGAAAATATGAACATACAAATTAGCAGCAGACAATCAGCCTCTGAGTGTTCTCTGCAATTCAATAAAATCATGCCTTTTTGATTGTGGCCTCATTGCACTCTCCAATCTATCCTGACACCTCTAAACACCTTTGTTAGTCAAGAATCTATCTCCCTCACCCTTAAAATAAATTTAATGGGGTAGCATGGTGGCTACCACTGTTGCCTCGTATCACCACGGCCCTAGGTTCAATTCCACCCTTGGGTGACTCTCTCTGTTGAGTTTGCACATTCTCCCTATGTGTGCATGGATTTGCTCCGGTTTCCTAATGCCTTCCAAAGATGTGCAGGTTAGGTGGATTGGCCATGCGACATTGCCCATTGCTTTGAGGGATGTGCAGGCTACGTGGCATAGGAAGTGCAGGATTTTAGGGTTGGAGGGATGGGGTTCTCTTTGGAGGGTTGGTGTGGTCTTGAGGGGCCAAATGGCCTGCTTCCACACTGTAGGGATTCTTTGATCCCTCCTCCATTGTTCACTGGGGAAGAGAACTCCATAGGGTCTCACAACTTTGAAAGGAAGACACTTTCCTCATCTTTTCCTTAAATTGAGAACCCTTATTTTTAAACTGTGTCCCCTAGTTGCATTTTCTAGTTGGTTATTGAACTTTCTTAAACCTGATCTCCACTGCACCCTTTTCTTAGCCTGGTGACATAGGTAGTTGGGCACTCATAAACACACTGACCATTTGGCATCGTAACAACCCATGGAACAGGACTTCGAAAAAGAGGTTAAAAGATGGAATGACAATGTAGAAAGCAGAAGCTTTGGCAGGTTTACAATGAAAAGCATAAATCTTCCAAAATTAAAAACATTAAAAGTTATCTGGAGAAAGCAGTGAAAGAGCACAGCTGTTTTAGACTACTACTTTAGACAGTGCAGGCATATTAACCCAATAGCTTTTGCTCTGTGCTGCTTAGTTCAATGATTCATTGCTGCTGTGAAGATTCAATATCTTCCGGACTGAAAGGTTGAGTGTTCTGTCAATGAAAGGAGACATTCAGTTTGTGTGGATGCTCATACTGTAATTGTAAATCTGTCAATTGGATTCAGATGTTTCTAGCTCAATGGGGAAAGAGCAAGGACTGGTTCTTATTCCATGGAATAAAATGGAGCAAATTTCAGTGACAGAACATATGGGAAGAACAATATCATTAGAAGTTGAGCCCTCACAGAAAAGAATAAGAGTCAGTCAGACTTGAGAATGTTCAATTGGAAGAGTTAAACTAACTTGCGAGTTAGGATCTGGCCCAAGTTGTTTGGAATCAAAGACAGTGGGCCACCCTCTAAGAGGAGCTGGTTTTCATACCAACTAGAAATGGATCCACCACATTGCTAATATATGCAAGCCTGAATCTTTCTTCAGAATTACCTGCCCATCTCTAATTGCTCTCAAGCAGGTGGTGGTGAGCTGCCAACAGTGCTGGTGGGAAGGGAGGTCCAGGATTTTGTCCCAGCAGCAGTGATGGTGCTTGACGGATAATGCTGGCCAGGACATTAGGAGGTCACACTTGCTTTTGAAAGTAATGCTCTTTTGAGAGAAGGCTACATGTGAAAGGCTAGTACCTCCAAAAGTGACACACTCCTTCAATACTGTACTGAGGCTGTCAGCCTGGAATATCTAACTGAGTCTCTCAGACAAGCCTATTCTAAATCAAAGGTGACAGTGCTACGTAGTGAACCGCAGCAGTCAGAGAACCGATTGTAGATGGAACTAGGAATGCTGACAGTGGGCAAGAATGCATAAAGGAGTTTGCCTGTGACAACCTTTCCTCTCTTGAAACACCTGAGACTTTGCTTGATGGACCACTCTGGCTGTCTGATCTCTGCTAGTAATTTCACAATATTTCCTTATACAATGGTTAAATGGTTTTGTATGCTTTGTAATTTCAGCTACTGAAAACTTCAGGGGGTTGAATGGTTAACACTTTTATTGACCTGTAGTAAAGACTTTATTTATGCTAGTGGAAACCTATCAATGAATTGCTTTTTAAAAATTGCCACTATAGAATTCATGCCTTGCATACAGTGTTAGTGGGTGAATGAGTTATAAATGCACCAGAAGGAGACCATTCAGCCCATTGTGGCGACACTGGTTCTTCAAATGAGTCTCATTGCCTAATGCCAATCTCCTACTTTCTCCTCATATCCTTGCATATTATTTCTATTCAAATAGTCATCCAATACTCTCTTGAATGAATGTCTCAAATGAAAATGCTTCCATCACACTTCCAGGCAGTGTATTCCTTACCATCACTAGTCACTGCATGAAAAAGGTTTTCTTATAACTCATTTGCTCCTTTTGCAATCACTTTAAATCTACGCTCTCTTGTTTTTGTTTTGTTACAACCTGGGACAGTTTGGCTTTATCCACGCTATTTTCCCTGCTCATGGTTTTGAAAATCTCTTTGAAGTCCTCTCATAGCCTTCTGCTTTCCAAAGAGAATAATCCCAAAGTCTTTAATCTATCCTCATAACTTCCACCTTGTAAATCAGTTCTCTAACGTGTTCACAACCTTTCAATAGTGCAGTGCCTGGAACTTTACACAATGCTCCAGCTCAGATCCAGCAAGTGTCTTCTACAGATTCAACATCACCTCTTGTACCCAAAGCTGAGAACACGCCGTTTCTTTTTTTTACTGCCCTCTCTACCTTCAATAAACTGATTCGGAGATGCCGGTGTTGGACTGGGATGTACAAAGTTAAAAATCATACAACATCGGGTTATAGTCCAACAGGTTTAATTGGAAGCACTAGCTTTCAGAGTGACGCTCCTTCATCATGTGGTTGTGTCCTGGTGTTGTGTGATTTTTAACTTCAATAGTCTGTGCATCTATACACCCAGGTTCCTCTGTCCCTGCACCCCTTTTAACTTGTCTAGGCTATTTTATATTGTCTTTCAGTATTCTCCCCAGAAAAATGCATCACCTCGCATTTCTCTGCATTGATCCTCACCTGCTACCTATCCTTCCACTTCACCAATTTATCTATGACTTTTGCAGTACTACTCACAGTTTACAATTCTTCCAAGTTTCATGTCATCTGCAAACTTTGAAATTGTCCCCTGCATACAAAAATCTAAATCATTAATATATATCAGGAAAAGCATGGGTCTAAATACTATAAAACTTCCTCCAGCTTGAAACTTACACAGTTACTGCTGTACTCTGTTTCCTCTCACTTGGCCAATTTTAAATCTACTTTGCTACTGACCCTTTGATTCCATGGCTTGTAATTTTCCTCACAAGTTGCTGTTGTTTTATAAACATATATATATATATATATATAGTAAAAGCTTAGTCAAAGAAAGGGATCAGGATTCTGGAACAAAACATCATCTTTTGGACACAGACATTTTGATTGGAGTAATAAATACATATTTCCAATCTGTTTTTACTAGAGGTTATGCTGTTGCTAATGCCAAAGCAAAGGCTCAGGTAGTTGAAAAGTTCATCAGGATAAAAACAGATAATGAGGAAGTGTTTAAAAAGTTGGCAGTGCCCAAAGTGAAACAAGGACATCCAGTTGGAATGGGTTGCATCCTAATTTGTTGAGGAGTTTAATAGTGACTCTGGCCACTGTCACCTAATCTTCTATAATCGTAGAAGCTGTGTCAGAGGATTATAAATATTTAAAGTCAGGAATAGTTGGTGAACCCATCTTTGTTGGAGAAGCCTTCAGGGAATGAGAAACCAAAGCAGGATTAATTGTTATTTGTAAATAAAGAGGGTACTTGTGTCACCATAGTCTTACCAGATCATAGGCTGCTCGCGTATTAGGGAGAGATAACTGATGGCGATTTAACCCGAGGGCCACTATATGTCAGGTGAGGGGAGAGATTGAGAAGGAGAGCGCTTCATTGTAACCTCAGCCAGTGCAGGAATTGAACCAACACTGTCTGCACCACACTGCTTTGCAAACCAGCTGTCCAGCCAACTCCACTAAACCGACACCCAAAAAGGTCAACAAAGAATTTCTACTGAAGTGCCTCCATTGATCTGAGGGCATGTGTGCCATCAGCTAACTTCCCTGCTCTCAGTGAAATGCCAGGGGTGATGGGCAGGAGATGGGGACACCAAATTCTTGTCATATGACCCAGCTTTATTTCTTGCCAAGCATACTGCCTAGACTCCCTCTCACTTGAGCCTGGAAAGTGGATCAATGGCCAAGTGAGAGCGAATATCTTCCTCTGGGAGAGCGATAGATTTTGAATTTCTCAGCAATTGTTGACTTTTAAGCATGCTTGAAGAATTTACTTGCAAGAGGGGCAAGATTTATTTGAACATGGTTTCCTGACTTATTTTTTGCAGGATGAAATATATGTCAGGTATTTTTCTGGAAGTAAGTATCTCAAGGTACTTCAGTTTAGTCAATTCATGTTCAAAATATGGAACCAAAAATTGACTCAAAACAGCGTTATAGCAATTAACTTCAAAAATGAATCTTAAAAATAATTTGACAACATTAAAAAGCGACCTGTATTTTTCCAAACAAATGGCATATTTAATTGCATATTTCAATCTATGTATTGATTGTGATTCATGATCTTAGGAGTTAAATATGAAGCTCCTTGGATGCTGCCTTGACAGAAATTATACTGTTTAAGTTAAATATTTTATTTAAATTCAGTTCAACTCAATAAACTGTTTGTCAGCGTGGTGCTGGAAAAGCACAGCAGGTCAGGCAGCATCCGAGGAGCAGGAGAATCGACATTTTGGTATAATCCCTTCATCAGGAAAGAGGTTTGTGGCCAGACCCCCTCAAAACATTTTAAGAAAGTAGCCCAGTCCCTAACTTTGCTCGTTATTTTAAGCAGGTGTATGATGGATATTCCAGGAGTGATGCATCTGGTCAAACCACTTAGTTTTAAACAAAACAGAATTTATTTACAAGATTACCAAATGAAACACAACCAAAAGAGAACAGAATACAGAATACCTTAATCTATCCGAAAACCCAACAGATTATCCCAACTTAATGATGCTGTTCCCAATGCTTGCAACAATCCCCATAAACACCACTTGGCCCAGAAGGTAAAATCAAACACAGGGTCTTACAGGAGAGAAGTCAGAGAAAGAGGACTAGCATAGACTTGCTTCTTTGAGTCCAACAGCTTCAAAACTACATGACCGCTTTCAGTGAGTAGCCAGACTGCCAAAAGCCATAACAAATCAGAGAAAAGCTGAACTGGGAGAACTGGCCACTCCTTTTTCATTGTGCAAGTGTTTTTTCAAAAATTTGAAAGCCTGTTGTCTGAGGCAGTATCTATTAGATATTATCAAATTGGCCCTAAAACCCTTCAACTCAGACTTTTTGGAATCTGTGTCTTTTATGACCACTCTGAGAAAAAGCCAAGGACAACATAACCTTGTTAAAAGAGCAGTCCTCATCACAGTTAGCAGGAGTTCATCTCTATTCTCTAAATAACCTTTTTGGATGTCAAGGCAACTCAGGACTAAGTCCCATTTATTGTAAGAGCTTGGGATGCATTTGGTGAATAGTTCAAAGTATGGTCAAGTTGCCCCTTTTCTAGCATCAGCTTTGTTCATTTGTTCCTGTGTGACACTTGGACTCAATGTGGAAAATGGAGGAACTAATTTTTAGTGAGTAGGTTTGTCAATTTGTTAAAGTTCTGTTGCTTTTTGGATGGATGGTCTATTACAGTATAAGAACCTCAGCTGAGAGCGAAATTGTAAAAGAGTGTACCAGTCTATTGATGTAAAATACCTAGTGTTTACTGCTCACACTCAGATATTCCTGACATCTCAGTGAACATATGCAGTTGCACATACTGATATTGCTCACCTCATGAATTTAACAGATTCAGCACAGAAACTGGAAATATCACCAAAGCAGTGTGTAGAATTGAAATGAAAAGGGGATTGAAAGGAAAAGCTGAAGACAGCTGAAGGATGTCAAACAATTCTACCAAAGAAAATATAATGCTGGCGCTGCGAGGCAGCAGTGCTAACCACTGTGCCACCGTGCCGCCCACCAGATATTCCTGACATCTCAGTGAACATATGCAGTTGCACATACTGATATTGCTCACCTCATGAATTTAACTCAGATATGAAAAGGGGATTGAAAGGAAAAGCTGAAGACAGCTGAAGGATGTCAAACAATTCTACCAAAGAAAATATAATGCAAAATAAATACAGAAGTCAAAATGGAAATATATCAAACTTGCTATATGAAGAGAAACCAGGGTCATCAATCAGTATGGAGTTTGATGAAGGGAATATTTGATGAATGGAAATCCCTAGAAATTCATGGAAGTGCATTTTTATTTTTCATTCCTGGGTTGTGAGCCTTGCTGTCTGGGCCAGCATTTATTTCCCAATCACAATTGTCCTTGAGAAGATGTTTTGAGCTACCTTCTTGAATTGCTGCAGTCCATGGTCCAACTGCAGGACAGCTGGGAAGGAAGTTCCAGAGGTTTGACTTAGCAACAGTGAGGGAACGGTGATATTCTTCCAGGTCAAGATGGTGAATGGTTTGATTGGGAACTTGCAGGTTGGGGTTCCCATGTGTCCACTGCCTTTAAACTTCTAGGTGGTAGAGATTGTGAGTTTGGAAGGTGCACAGCAATATAATTTACCAGTCATATTACAGAATAGCATTTACTGCTCTGCTAAGTTCATTTTAGTTGAATTGAGTTGTAATTGGGGTCTTGTATATGATATTCACACATGAAACATGCGTCTTGTACATCAAATCAGTTCATCACAAAGTTAAGAATTTTACATACAAGCAAGTCCTGAGATGAAAGGGTTCCATTCTGGAGTCTGTTTGCCAGTCAATTTGTAGGCAAGTTGTAACATAAATAGAAGGGAACTGTTTGTAAGTACAAGAAACATTTGTATGTCAGGTCTTTGACATTACATTCCAGTATGGGGTCATGTTCGTAAGTGTTCGTAAGTCAGATATCTTGTAAATTGCGGAGCCCTGTATACTGAATATAGGTGAGAAAAGGGCTCACTGACAGACAATTGTGTACGTGCATTATTAGACGCATATAGGTTGATACATGAACAGGCGAGGAGTAGAGGGATACAGACCACGTGCAGGCAGATGGGAGTAGTTTAGAATGGTATCATAGTCGGCACAGCCATGGTGACCTGGACGGCCTGTTCCTGTATTGGACTGTTCTATGTTCCATTGAAAGTCGTTCCATTTGGCATTATTATTTTTGACTCAATGACATATATAGACATTTTATAATAAGATATCAAACAAACAAGTAATACTATAAAATTTTAAGCGTACTAATGAAACAGCCACTGGATATTAAGAATGCTTCTGGAATAGGTTTCATGTCTGATCTTGGATCTTACTCCATCCCACAGATTCTTAAGTGAAGGGATCGAATCACAGAATTGTTCTGGCTCAGAGAAAGGCCATTTGGTCTGTTGTGTCTGTACTGGCTCTTCAGTGAGCATTTACTTGCCTTTGCCCCACACCTTTGCACAACGTTTGAATTGAAATACTTAAAAGTCACACAATACCAGGTAATAGTCCAACAGGTTTATTTGGAAGCACTAGAGTTTGGAGCACCACTCCTTCAACCATCTGATGAAGGAGCAGCGCTCCGAAAGCTAGTGCTTCCAATTAAACCTGTTGGACTATTACCTGGTATTGTGTTAATAGTCCAACAGGTTTATTTGGAAGCACTAGAGTTTGGAGCACGACTCCTTCAACCATCCTAATATTCAGGCCATTCCTGAAGAAGGGCCTGTGCCCGAAACCTCGAATCTCCTGTTCCCTGGATGCTGCCTGACCTGCTGTGCTGTTCCAGCAATAAAGTTTCAGCTTTGATCTCCAGCATCTGCAGACCTCACTTTCTCCTTCAACCATCTGATGAAGGAGCAGCGCTCCGAAAGCTAGTGCTTCCAATTAAACCTGTTGGACTATTACCTGGTGTTGCGTGATTTTTAACTTTGTACTGTCAGGATAGGTCTATCTTTTCTAACAATAGGTGCCATCTCAGCTCAGACAATGCCCTAAGGTGTGAGGTCAGTCTGTGCCCCAAAATTGAGTTAGACTGGTTCTATTTCTAAAGTGGGATTTACAGAGTTTTACATGGATTAATGCAGTTTTTGAGCAAAATAAACTGTAATTCTGCAAAAACAAATTCACCTCATAAGCTTATATGTGTGTGCATGTAGGAGAGACAGAGTGAGTGTGTGTATGTGAGTGTGTGCATGTGGGTGTGAGTGCATGTGATAAAGTGTGTATATATGTCTGTGTGTAAACTTGGTTAAATGCGTGTGTGAGTTTGATGGTGTATATGCCTGTGAGAGGGTGCGTGCATGTGTGTGTGTGTGGGAGAGAGAGAGGAAGAGAGAGAAAGAGATAGTATACTGCAGTGGGTCACCTGTAGTGTGATATGAATCCAAGGTCCCGGTTGAGGCCATCCCCATGGGTACTGAATTTGGCTATCAGCCTTTGCTCGGCCATTCTGCGTTATTGCTTGTCCCAAAGTCTGCCTTGGAGGTTGGACACCTGAAGGTCGGAGGCCGAATGTCACGGACCGCTGAAGTGTTCCCGGACTGGGAGGGAACATCACTGTCTGGTGATTGTTGTGCGGCGTCCATTTATCTGTTGTCGTAGCATCTGCTCGGTCTCACCAATGTACCATGCCTTGGGGCATCATTGCCTGCAGCATATGAGATAGAAAACATTGGCTGAGTCACATGAGTGCTCGTCACGTACATGGTGGGTGGTGTCCCCACGTATAATGGTGGCATCCGTGTCAACACTCTGCAGCGTCTGCCGTGACATGGTTGTACGGTGTTGTGGTTGATGTTGTCCTGAAGGTTGGACAGTTTGCTGTATAATCTGTTTAAGGTTTGGTAGTTGCTTAAAGGTGAGAAGTGGATGTGTGGGGAATGTCTTGGTGAGGTGCTCATCCTCATCGATAACGTGTTGCAGGCTGCGAAGAACATGGCATAGTTGGTCGGCTTCCAGGAAGTCTGTTGCAGCTCGTGTCTGTCTCCTGAGGAGGTCATTACGATTTCTCACTGTGGCACGTTGGAACTGGTGGTCGATGAGTTGGGAATCGTACCCTGTTCTTATGAGGGCATCCTCAAATTGAAATCGTCATCCCCTCTTAATTGCCTCAAATGATTCTGCCTCTACCAGACCTCCAGGTGATCTACAAATGAACTATTCCTTGTGTGAAAATGTTCTTTCTCACATCACATATACTTTTGCAAATCCCTTTAAATCTGGACTCTCTTGGTCTTCAACCAGAACCAAGAGACTGACTCACAAATGCACTTGTGTGACTGTATGCTCCATTGTAACTCACAATCCACGTTGTACCTTTACAATCTGATCAAGGCTGTTTTGTAAAGACTTCCCTCTTTTGTTCAGTAGATCGATTTTATTCAGCTACACTAAAGCCGTTGAAACTTGGTCTCCACATCAATCTTTCATTTCAGTGCGTACGAGGACTAAGTGAAAGATTTGGGCTGTTAGCCTGTGAAGAAGGTAGCTGAGATGTGTCTTAAGCAGGTAAAAGAATGAAAGAAATAGCCGCAAAAAACTATTATAAATTAAATTGTAGGGAGGGAAAAATAAAATTGGGCCCAGCGATAAATTTACCAACACTGTTCACTCACAGATCAATGATTGGATTGAACAAACACTCTGGAAATATTTAAATGAGAGTTTGATATGATAATTGTAGCCATCTACAGTGTCATAATAACTGGATGAATTAATATGAGCTGTCTGAGGATGTTCCTTAGGAGATATCTTGAGATAAGCAGGTTGTGGCCAAAGGCTAAATGTCAGCCTTAATAACTCAGCTGATTTCACCTCAAACACATTACTGCAAATATACTAACTGGAGCAATTCTGTGGGATGCTAGCAGGCAGGGTTTAAGAAGGGAGATAGGAGAATGGTTAAGTATTCTGAGTTTCAGACTGAAATACACTTTTCTCTCCTCTCTCTCCGCTTTCCCTTGTTCTGTCCTTGCGATTCAGTGTACGTGAGTTTTGTCAGGATCAGTGTGACAATTTCATTCTTGGCTCTACTGTGGCTCATCATCTGCAGTTTCTTTTCAAAGTGTTTACAGTAGTTGCATGGCTTTTCACATACAATTAGAGGTCCTCATTTGGGGTTACAATGGTGCCTGTGTCGTGTTTGTCCATCCCACAAGCAGCGATAGCACTCTTGCTTCTGTGTCATTGGGTTAAGTGTTCAAGTCCCACTCTCAAGGCTTGAGTACATAATCTAGATTGACACTTCAGAGCAGTACTGTCTTCTAAAAGAGTTATTAATCTGATGCCTCTCAGATGGTCATAAAAGATTTCCGGGCACTATTTCAAAGACGAGCAAGAGAGTACTGTATGATGTTCTCGTCAATCAAAATCCCATCAATTAAAATCATGAAAACAGACTATCTGGTCATAATTTCATGCTGTTTGTGGAAACTTGAATTGACTGCTCTGTTTACTATGTCACAACAGTAACAACACTGAAAGCTTTTTCATTGACTGTAAAGTGCTTTGTGATGACTTGAGGTTGGGAAGAGATCAGCACAAATGCACATTCCTTTTTCATATTGTATCAGTGTTATTTCCTTTTCTTTATCAAATGCCAAAATCCACACAGTGCAGTCCAAACAATCATACAGGCAGGAACTGTATGTTGGGGAGACCTGGTAGAGGTTTGCAAAATTATGACAGGCGTGGATAGAATGGATAGTTGGGAGCCTTTTTCCAGAGTAGAAATGTCAATTACTAAGGGACATTGGTTTAAGGTAAAGCAGGGTAAGTTTAAAGGACATATAAAAAGCAAGTTTTTTTACACAAAAGGTAGCAAGTGCCTGGAATGTTCTGCTAGCAGAGATAGTGGAGGCAGTAGTGGAGGCAGATACAATAGGCATTTTGACAGATGCATGAATAGGTAGGGAATAGAGGGATATGGAGCACATAGAGGCAAAAGATATTTAATTTAGAAAGGCATCATGTGTCAGTACAGGCTTTGTATGCAGAAGGGCCTGTCCTGTGCTGTAGTGTTCTTTGTGGCATTGTCACCCCAAAGACTGCAGCCATTTGAATAGAAACTTCACCCTGGTCTTTACAGGACAGTTAAGAATGTGAATTAAGTGTGGCCTTTGACGTTGTGCACACAATTCAAAAATAAAATTAAATTAATACGTTTGCAACAAGAACAGCAGATGCTGGAAATCTGAAGCAAGAACAGAAAGTGCTGGAGAAACTCAGCAGATCTGGCAGTGTCTGTAGAGAGAAAACAGAGTTAGCATTTTGAATCCAGAACTGAAGATAGCTGATGATAATTTGGGGTTGGAGAGGATGGGGTGTTTGAGAATATAGTACATGGAGATGTTGAGAGAGAGAGAGAGAGAAGGCACAGGTAGATAGGATAGTGAAGAAGGCGTTTGGTATGCTTTCCTTTATTGGTCAGAGTATTGAGTACAGGAGCTGGGAGGTCATGTTGCGGCTGTACAGGATGTTGGTTAGGCCACTATTGGATGATTGTGTGCAATTCTGGTCTCTTTCCTATCGGAAGGATGTTGTGAAACTTGAAAGGGTTCAGAAGCTATTTACAAGGATGTTGCCAGGCTGGGAGAATTTGAGCTATAGGGAGAGGCTGTATAGGTTGGGGCTGTTTTCCCTGGAGGGCAAAAGCTGAGGGGTGACCTCATAGAGGTTTATAAAATCATGAGGGGCATGGATAGGATTAATAGTCTTTTCCCTGAGGTGGGGAGTCTAGAACTAGAGGTTTAGGGTGAGAGGGGAAAGATATCATAGAGACCTAAAGGGCAATATTTTTATGTAGAGGGTGGTGCGTGTGTGGAAATAACTGTCAGAGAAAGTGGTGGAGGCTGGTATGGCTACAATATTTAAAAGGCATCTGGATGAGTATATGAATAGGAAGGGTTTGGAGGGAAATGGGCCAAGTGCTGGCAAATGGGACTAGATTGGATTGGGATATTTTGTCAGCATGGACGAGTTGGACCAAAGGGTCTGTTTTTGTGCCGTACATCTCTATGACTCTATGACTCGATGATAGGTAAGTAAAGAGTTGTTTGATGATACTGGATGGCGATAAAGTTGGGTGTCAAGTGTTAATACTGTTTCTCTTTACAGATGTGGCCAGACCTGTTTATGTTAAAAAAAATCCCATTTCTTAAGGCTACGTAAGCCTGATCTGTATTCCATTGTTAAACTTGACTTATTTGCATATACTTCATGATTCTTCAGACCAAAAATTCATTTCAAAGACCTGGTCTGGCATGCCTCAGGTAACATGATGCATTGGACCTCACTTCATAACTTTGCTTTCTTATTTTTAGACTTGTGCCCTTTCTTTTTAGAACCCATCAGCACAGCAAATGATTTATGCCGTTTATTCTCTGCCACTACCCTTTGTAGTCTTGAAACGTTAACGACCTCATCGCAAAATCCTTTTTCCAAAGACAAAATGCTCAACACCCTTCATTTCTCATGGGGTGAGGTCAGCTTCTGTGGGCGGTGTTGGATTCTGAACGCAGCACGGGTGCGAGTGGAATATCTGTCTTCAAAAGGCATGCTACAAGGAGTCAGAATGGTCTCAGACGGTGCACCAGTGCATGAATCTGGAGCAAAAATAACCACACTTCTGCATTCCAATGCCCAAGAATCATGGATCAAAATTACGAGGGATTATAGTTGGTGACATGGAATTTTTGAAGAATAAAATTGCAGTGAGTCTTTATATCATCTTGCTGGAACAGTTGACCTGATCTGTGCAGCTGGTATTTGCAGAGCTTCCTGCCCTGCTACTGGAAGCTTCAAAGTGGCTTCTTTCACTCAATACGTGACTTCAATCACTTTCCTGTATCTTAAGTGCTCTGCATCGAATCTCAGTCCAGTTGAGTCAACCTCACATCAGCAACTCACTATCTCGATTAGGCCAGCAAGATTGGAGCTGTGTACGTAGTTTCACTGATGAAATTTGCCAGTTCTCTTGGTGACTCTGTTGGTTAAGACAGTATTGTTACTCAGCTGTGCAGAATATGGCTGGTGCAATACTTTGGTCTGAGGTCATTGCTGCCTGTTCATTGTTTGTGTATCAGTGGAAATGCTATATTCAACCTCACTTAACTGGAGAATAGAAAAGAGAAACAGGAATCAGTTATTTCTATTCCTACCAGGCAAAAATCTTTTTCTGAACTTATGTGTTTGTGTGGTGTGTGAGAGAGAGTATGTGTGAATAGTGTATGAGTGTGTGTATATGTCTGTGTCTGAATATGCGTGTGTTTGCGTCTGTGTGCGTGTATGAATGTGTATGTATATGTGTGCGTGTGTGTGTGTATAGGTGTGTCAGTGCCAGTGTGATTGTGACTGTGAGTGTGTGTGACTGTGAGAGAGAGAGAGTGTTTACGTGTGTATGCATTACAATGGAGTAGTATCACCCTCCCACTCAATTTGGATTCAATTCTGTTACCATTCACCATCCAGGTTCACATATGGTCATATGGGAGGTTTGCTGGAAAATGGCTGAATATTTTCAGTGCCTTTGGGAAAACTAGGGAATAAACTAAAATGGGTGATGAGGCAATGACCTTGTTGTCATAACTGGCAACTCATGCTGTCTACCTATACTTGTTTCAAATGCTTCTTGTTATGGACCAGATCAGACCAGAACCTCTCACAATATATTAAGGTGGTAATCTCGACACTACTTGTTCTTATTTTAAACGTAAATGTAAAGTTTCGTGTTCCAAATGCAATGTAACTGGTCAAACTACTTGACGTTCAGCAAAACACAATTTCTTGAAACTCAAGTTAAAATAAAACCAAAGAAAAAGGAATTTAGAGTAAATTAACTCTACTGGAAAACTTAACAGGATAATAGATACAGTGACTATTACTTATTAACTGCTCCAGTATAGTGCCATCCCATAAACACAACCCTTGGCAAAAAAAAGGACAATTCAGATATAGATTCCCAGATCTCCCATCCAGGAGGAAAGAAAACATCAAGAGAAAATTCAAAGACATTCATGGAAGCTTCCACATCTGTTGAGACTCCAATACCTTTTGATGCTACTCAAAAAACCTGATCTGTGAGAGTGGGGCACATCCATTCGGGTTGCATTCAAACAAACCCAAGGCCTCCCAAGCTATATACACAAGTTGTCTTCAGTAGCCTGCTCATCACCTTCCTTCAACCTCTCTCTTAAAGAAATCAGGACAAAATAACCCTTTAAAGTATTGTCACATTCTCTTCCACCAATCCTCCCTTGTCTATATTTGTCTAGAGCCTGTCTAATGATGAGCAGTACAGATGACACCATCCACAGAGTCATTACAGATGAGACACTGTTCTTAGGTATCAAGATTGTTTATTACACGATAACAATAAATACAACTACATTACACATCAGGCATAATTACTAGGACTCTGGGGAACTGTACCAATGTCATCTGCTCCCTGTAAAGTTTAGTGTCAAACTCACTGTCTCCATCTGCAACCTGTGTGTACTATCAGAAGGGATAGAGAAGGGATAACAGGCACGTGAACTCAATTAGAACCATTACCTTATGCAGCAGAGGAAAGGGAAGAATTAGATAAAATTAAGTAAACCTGTTGCATAAATGATCTCAGTGATGAAATGTTTCCATTTGCAGTTCAGACATTTTGTTAAGATTCATGTCACCCGGTTCACCATGGCCTGGGCAAATGTTTTCACATAGTCTTCACCCCATTAATTGTACAGCCCTTCTTGTGGAGTTGAACAGAAAGAGAGGGTGGAAGTGCGAACCACTACAGGGACCTTCTGATGTTCATGCTATATGCATCAGACTCAAAGCCCAACTGTGCACCACTTCAGACTCTGCAAGGCAGTTAATGGCTCTCACTCTGAGGTACTCAACTGTTACCACTGAGGATGTTGTCCAGAAAGGGAAGGCAGCTTTCTGATTTGCTGGTGATTGAGGGGGTGGAGAGGGAGAGGCCATCCTTCTGTCTTGAAGACGAAAGGAGCCCAGGCCAACAGATCCAGCCAGCCTCGAGTCCGGTATCAGCCCTGGTCAGACAGTGTGCCGGGGGAAATGCAGTGTGCTGCAGTTCAGGCAGATAGTCATTGATCTTCTGCAGGTGAAAATGAGGACTGCAGATGCTGAAGAGTCAGAGTTGATAAAGCTTGGTGCTGGAAATAGCACAGCAGGTCAGACAGCATCTGGGGAGCAGGAGAATCGACATTTCGGGCAAAAGCCTGACTGAAGAAGGGACATGCCCGAAATGTCAACTCCAATGATCTTCTGTAGCCTGTGCAAGGATAAATACAATTATCTTCTCTCTGCTACTTCAGACTCACAGGGCAACCACTCAGTCAGACTGCCACTGCACACATCTCTCATCAAAGCTCATGGATGGTTACGTTTGGTGTTCCTTGTATTGTATCCACTCAAGGCCCTCATCTACCTCATCCTCCCAAACTACTACCATGCCCTGCCTTTTGCATTTTCTACTCACTCAATCGGGCACCTCCCTGCCCTCATTGTTGGAACTGTGCTGCTCTCTCATTAACACCGGAGCTAAATCATACTGGGATGGTGAGACTGACGGGTGAAGGTGGGGCGGTGCGGAAACCTGTTCCGAATGACTGGGGAGTTCAGAACTAGAGATCACAGTTTATATATTTTGGGTGGACCATTTAGGACTGAGATGAGGAAAAATTTATTTACCCAAAGAGTGGTGAGCCTGTGGGGAATGCTCTACCACATAAAGTGATTGAGGCGAAACCGTGGAATGTTTTTGAAGGAATTAGATATTGTTCTTGTGGTTGAAGGGATTAAAGGGCGTGGGGAGAAAGTAGGAACAGAATACTGGGTTGCACAATCAATGATCATATTGAATGGTGGAGCAGGTGTAAAGGGCTGAATGGCTTACTCCTATGGCTCCTATTTTCTATATTTCTATGTTTAATGTGCACAAACTTTTATTTGACAAATTCCCCATTTTCTCTTATGTAGGCACCATTGGCATCCAATGAAACTCTGCTAAGAGGAACCTGTGATGGACACTCTCAGCTCTACCTCTACCTGTGAGGAGGAAGTCACCGAGACCTCAAAGGGTACACCAACAAGGCTTTCCCCTGCCCCATCACGATGTTCGGAGTGCAATGAATCCGATACAAATCTATTTCATCCAGATAGACCAGCTGGTAATGACCGTGGCACCAGAACATGACAAAAGGACACCCATCCCATTCCTTGCTTCAGATTACTCCCCACTAACATCAAGGGATAATTGTAATAATATTGGGAGAGCTGAGTCACAGATGACTCATGCAACAGCCTAATATAGTCATACTCACTGAATCATATGGGCAACTTTTTCACACAGAGGTGGTACGGGTATGGAATGAGCTGCCAGAGGAAGTGGTGGAGGCTGGTACAATTGCAACATTTAAGAGGCATTTTGGATGGGTATATGAATAGGAAGGGTTTGGAGGGATATGGGCTGGGAGCTGGCAAGTGGGACTCTGGTTGGCTGTGGTTATCTGGTTGGCTGGACGGGTTGGACTGAAGGGTCTGTTTCCATGCTGTACATTTCTATGGCTCTATGACTCTATAGCCATTCTCCCTAGACTCCTCCATCATCATTGTGAGTAGGTCTTGGCCCACTGGCAAGCCAGACCCAAAAGATGTGGTGGGACAGTGCAATGTTTGGATGGAGTCAAACTGGGAGTCTTTAACATTGACTCCAGACTCCATGAAGTTTAATGGAATTCCATCAAACAGACAAAGAAACGTCCTGCTGATTGTTATATATTGTGCTCCTTCAGCTGATGATTTAATGGGACAGATTTTCCAAGGGATAGCAATCCCACTCAGAATGCCCCATTGCTCCTTTTCTTTGTTATGGAAGAGCTCAACATCTAACAGGAGATTCCGATCAGGTGGTTAGGGTGCCAAGTAAGAGGAGTAGCAGTGAGCATTCAGGGAAGGGGGTGCCAGTATAGGCAGGGGATATTGCGTCTGATGGGTGGGGTACAGGGGGTGATGGGGAGAATTGGGTCACGGGAGAGTGTGTGGGTCCAGTGATGGGCAGTCATTGAGTTTCAAGACCAGGGAACTATCAGGTTCAGGGATGAGGATTGTGTTAGGTCCTCAAGGGGCAAAGGGGCAATGTTGCATCTCAGGAAAGGAGTGGAGTTTGTCAGGTCCTGAGGTGTGACAGGACTGTAGGTTCAGAAGATGTTCTGAAGAAGGGTCACTGGACCTGAAATATTAACTCTGCTTTCTCTCTACAGATGGTGCCTGAGATTTTCCGGCAATTTCTGATTTTGTTTCCGATTTCCAGCGTCCAGATTTCTTTGGTTTTCTGTTGGATCAGAGTCAAGGAGATATAAAGGTTTGGGGTAAATGTAGTTATAGAGTCATAGAGTCATACAGCACGGAAGCAGACCCTTCGGTCCAACCAGTCCATGTCGACTTAATTCCCAAACTAAACCAGTCCCATCTGCCTGCGCTTAGCCCATATCCCTCCAAGCATTTCCTATTATGAATTTATCCATATGTATTTAAAACATTGTAACTGTATCCGCATCCATCACTTCCTCTGGAAGTTCATTCCACACATGAACCACTCTCTGTGCAGAAATTTGCCCCTGTGTCTTTTTAAAATCTTTCTCCTCTGACATTGAAAATATGCCCACTTGTTTTGAAATCCCCGCCTTAGGGAAAACACACCTTCAATTCACCTTATCGATATCCTTCATGATTTTGTAAACCTCTATAAAGTCACTCATCAACCTCCCACACTCCAGTGAAAAAGTCCCATCCTATCTAACCTCTCCTTATAATTCAAACCTTCTATTCCCAGCAACATCCTGGTAAATTATAGTTGGGGGGGTGTGTGGGGTGAATGTGGACTCAGTGTAATAGTTACCTAGGTGTTTGACTACGTTTTTAATTGTCTATCTTTCCTCGATAATGACTTACCTAACTGCTGTGGAATTCTTGAAATTATTTGGACATTTTCAGAGGGTTTCAAACAGAGGGGTGTTACTTATTGCAATCTTCAGTTACCGTGGCAATTCCTTCAGAGAGTATTATGTTGTGGATTCCACAGTGTCTCAATGCACAACTCCCATCTCTGCTTCAGAAATAACTTGTTTGTTGCAATGGGACCATGGTATCGGTGAGGGAACCAAAATGGTGGAAGAACCTACTGGATCTTGTCCTCACTCATCTACCTTTCTTCGAGGCATCCCCCCATGACAGTATTGGTTGGTGAAACCACCACACATTCATTATGGTGACAAAGCCCCATCTTTACACGAAGGAACATTGTGTGTGTTGCACTACCACGTAGCTACATGGGAGAGTTTCATAACATGGGGTGGCACGGTGGCTCAGTGGTTAGCACTGCTGCCTCACAGTACCAGGGTCCCAGGTTCGATTCCAGCTTCGAGTGACTGTCTGTGTGGAGTTTGCACATTCTCCCTGTGTCTGTGTGGGTTGCCTTCGGCCATTCCGGTTTCGTCCCACAGTCCAAAGATGTGCAAGTCAGGTGAATTGCCCATGCTAAATTGCCCATAGTGTTAGGTGCATTAGTCAGAGGGGAATGGGACTGGGTGGGTTACTCTTCGGAGGGTCGGTGTGGACTGGTTGGGCCGAAGGGCCTGTTTCCACACTGTAGGGAATCTAATCTAATTTAAAACAGATCTTGCAGCTCAAAACCCATGTTTAAGGTGCTGTGAGCCACCAGCATCACGTTAGACTTACACTAATTAATTCTCCATCTTCTCTTATGGCAGAAAACCACCCATCCTGATGGGTGCTGAAGACCTGTCAGAAGCAGGACCAGATCAATCTTTTGAAGTTACAGCACGGGACTGTACACATAACAAACAATGCAAGAAGCATGCAATATCCAGGGTTATGACATTTCGCAAGCAACAGATCAGATTAAAGCTCTATACTGTTATCGCAACCACTTGTGAATAATGGTTGGCCACGAAACATCGATAGGAAGGAAGAGTCTCCATGAGTGTCTCCATCTCAATGGTGGCAGAGCCTGGGCACACAATTGTTAAAGAAATGCTGTATCTTTAAATGTCAATACATTTCAGCTTTCTCCTGAGGAGTCCAACATTACAGATGACAGTCTTCAGCCAAACTGATTCACTGCACGTGATAGCTACAAATGTTCAACATCTCATCTAAATATTGCACTGTAATGGCAACCAAGACGATGCTCCAAAGTCTCACGGTGGAGTGCGGGTACTGATGTTTGACCTTCTGTCCAGAGATTTATCACTCAGCCACTTGCTGATGAAAGGGTGGGGGGAGGGGGGGGGGTGGAATGATCAGCCTGTGACAAAGACTAGACCCACCCATTTCTAGCATTCTGAACCATGGACACAGGGTTACCAGGATTATTTCCCCTAGTAGCTTAGGTTTAGTTGAAATCAGTTTGGAAACTCATATTGTAATGTACTTCAAAATCAACTGTGTAATGTGCATGTAATGGTGCCAAGGAAGAAATTATTTTTATTGTTATTCACCCGAACCACCCCGAAACCAGGCCTTGTTATCACACAGTCTGCTATTATGCACCATCTATTATAAGACATAAACAATCCCCATTCACTGCTATTCACGCTCCCAGCCAGACTGTTATCCACTGTCCAACTATCTTCTCTGTCTTTGGGCACTATTCCCATCTATCGTTCACTCCTTACCCTATCTTCTGCATATAAATCAACACTTTCCAAGCTACCATCAGTTCTGACAAGGGTCACTTGAACTGCTTTGTCTCCACAGATGCTGCTGGTCCTGCTGAGTTTTTCCAGTTAACTCTGTTTTTGTCTCTGATTTATAGCATCTGCCGTTCTTTAGGTTTTTAAAATGAAGAAGTTTACTTTCAGATAAAGCTGGAGTCACATGAAGTCTCAAATCATATGCGGGTCATGATTGTTGATTATTAGTTTAAAAAGAAAATCACATTCTGGTCATTTCTGGATTTCTAATTTGGACCTGACAGATAAAAGTAATCTTTATCTGTCCAATTGCCTTAATTTTTCTTTCTTATAATTCTCATCTATTTCATTGATCAATTTTCATTCATTGCAGATCATACTTTCTGAAACAAAGCTGTACAACCTCAATGGAGTTTTGATCATTTGATGATTCCTTCTCGTCAAATTTGCAATGGCTCATAACTGGGCTTTCTCAAAATTAGATTCATGAGTCGACATTGCATCTGTTGTCTGTGCTTCCTGATAGATGTTATAAGATACTTCAGGAAGTTATATGGTTTCTGATTTCTGTATTTCATACTGGGCCTGTACGTAACATCTGGCTTTCTCACAGGTCTCCTACAATTCTGAAATGGCAAAGGTTGTATTTTCACAACTCTGTGGGCGGCAACTGTTTCCTTTCAATAATTCCTTATGTTAGGCATTCCCTGGGCTGAAAGGAATCTGAGGCCAACTAATGAAAGGACAAATCCTCCTACTTTTTAGCCCAATTCCCATATCTCCTGCACATCTTTAATACAGATTGCAACAAACTTCTATGTTGCTTTGGTCTACCACTTGCCAGGCTATCTAGATTGAATGCCACACAAATGTGCAGTGCAGAAGTGCCTCAGGAAGTGTATGAACATTTTGGAAAGACAATGATGCAAAAATGCGCATGTGCAGAATTTTTTCAAATATAGGCATTAGCACATGATTCCGGCTGACTAGGAAATTCTCCTGTTCTTATCACCTGCCTCAGAGATTGAAAGTCAACCTGTTTAATCACATTATGACATAATTGTATAATCACATTATGACACAACTTGTTTTGCCATCATCTTTCATCTCTCAGATGAAAGCTTCTGGCCCAAATGTAGGTATGTTACCACAGCACCAGGAGATGTCCTGTTGCTCACAACATTGAGAAGTTCCTCCAAAAGTTTTACCAGCTTTTGCACCAATGCCCATGTTGCTCAGTGACTGCGAATATTCCATCCTCTGTAACACACCATTTTAAAATAGAACTCCCTAGAAAGGACCTTGAGACAACATTGACAGAGAGGGAGAGAGAGAGAGAAATCTGTCTGAAAGAGATCTTTTGGACATCAGACACAGTTCTGGTGAAAGAGTACCAAGTGCCATAAGCACAGCATAGTGAGAAACAAGAAACCTTTTCTCTTTCTAAAAGCCTCAACAACCCTCAAATATTCAATCACAGAAGCATTGCATTTGCTGAAATCTGATGTCCTTAACATTTGGAAAGTCAAACCATAAGCAAGTGATAGACTTGCAGTGATAGTGCAGGTTCTGATTTGCATCTTCTAATTAGCTTTTGTCCATATCAACCTTTAACCTTTGTATCTGTATTTTCTCTAATTACTAAAGCATTTTTTTCACTTAATAACTTTCACTACCGTCATGCAATAAACAAATGTTTGATCTTGTTTAAGACCACAGTCTTCTTGTTGTAGATTGTGGGTCTCAGGCAGTTTAGATGCCCACCCTCTTTGCTTGGTCACAGCAGCTGAAACATATAATGGAGGGGAACCTCTTCCATTCACTCATGATGGCAGACTCTTTGCAAATGTAATTTCTTTGCTAGAAGAGTTTGGAGAGAGGGTTACATCAACCTTCATGTGGAATTCTTCACGAATAATTCTGCTGATGGAAGACTTCTTTTAGTCTCTTTAGCTTTGAGTATTGTCCCACCGTATTTAATTGGATATTGAGTCCACTGTTTGACTAAAAATTGTCCCCAACCTGGGGAAGATTACAGATAAATGTTTGATCTCTACAAAGTGCTGGGGATCGGTTTGTATTTGAGACTCTTGGTGAGCATCAGGATCATGCACAAATTGCACTCGCTGTACAGTGGATTTGTGTGTACAGCAGGAGTATTTTATTGGCTGCAACTGAAATAACTCAGTGTTGAACATTAGCATTATAGATCAAAAGAAACAATGAGCTGGGTTCAGTAAACAGTTTGGATTGAATGCCTTTTGAAAGGCTTTAAACTGAACATTGATGACAAAAGTAATTTGATGAGTTACAAACTGTTCACAACGAATGACTGCATCAAAGTGAAATATAGAGACAGCATAAAATAGTCCCATTTAACTGAAACTGAGCAGGTAACTCATGATTGAACTGTAAATGCCTCATCATGGAAACATTTGTCATTCTGTAATTGGTATACAAGTTGGGCTTTACATGTGATGCTTTTTTGAAAAATAAGTAAAATAAATTGTTGGATCTTTGTAACTTGAACTCTGCAAAGATTTTAGAAGGTGCAACAGTAAATATTTTATCTGATTTAATGGTTCTGTCAGCTGTGTGCAGGAGAAAATTCAAATTGCATATTGTCCATGTATCAATTTAGATTTATGGAGCAGACATTTACCAATCATGCTTTATTGAGTGGAATTTAAGAAATCCTACTGCTTGTAAGTGGGTCAGCTGTTCTATCTGATACTGTTAAGAAAGCTATTTGGAGTTATGCTGCTTTTCACAACCTCAGGGCATCCTAAAGTGCTTAAGTGCTTTACGTCCAGTGAAGTACTTTTGAATGTAACCACTAATGTCATGTCAGAAACAAGACCCCCAATTTATAAATGGCAAACTCCCACAAACAGTATGAGAAAATGACAGGATCTTCCTTTCTTTGAGGGATTAATATTGGCTAGGATTATTTTGGAACCAAACCTCCCCTTACTATTATAGGGATTAAAATTCACCCAAGTTAGTGTGTTTAAGAGATACAGGGAAGATTCTTCTGAAACAAAAAATTATCATAACTCGTTCTAATTATTGAAAAGCCAACTAAATGGGTCCATAAGATGTAGGAGAAGAAGTAGGCCATTTCAGGTCATCAAGTACGCTCTGCTATTCATTAAGATCATGTCTGATCTGGAAATTCTCAACTCCACTTTCCTGCCTTTTACCCATAACTTTTGATTCTCTTGTTGATTAAAAGTTTATCTATCTCACAGGCTATTTTACTTATTATCTAATCCAATTTCACATCTACAAACTGAACTTGGAAAGGATTTAGCAGTTGACTTTCCATTTTGAATCAATTTCAAGCAGCAGTCAATAAGTAATTCACTCTACTTTCCTCCCACTCTGCTGAGTCCCACACTACTGCAATTCCACACTAACTGTGCTCTGACTACGGCCAAGGTGGAAAATTATAAGAGCTATGTTATGTTAAAGAAAAGCTGCAAAAGAACAAACCTCTGAAAAACATTATAAGTACTACAAATGCACAGCTCATCCACCAACACATGTAAACTGCTCATGAAAAGTTTTACCAACATGGTTGTGTGTTTGGTTTGCAATCCCAAAATATTCCTTCGACACTACCGACGGATAATTACAGACTAAAGTATCCTCCAAAAAAAAAGTCAAAATGAATATTTTCAATCATCGAATCCCTACAGTGTGGAAACAGGCCATTTGGCCCAACATGCCCACACCAACCTTGCGAACAGTAACCCACCCAGACCTATTCCCCTACATTTACCCCTGACTAATACACCTAACCTACACATCCCTGAACACCATGGGCAATTTAGCATGGCCAATTCACCTAACCTGCACATCTTTGGACTGTGGGAGGAAACTGGAACACCCAGAGGAAACCTACACAGACACAAGGAGAATGTGAAAACTCCACACAGACAGTCGCCTGAGACTGGGATCGAGCCCGGGTCCCTGGTGGTTTGAGGCAGCTAAACTGTTCAGTATTACATGCTGTCCTTGAGTACCATCTCTAGTACTGAAAATGTGTTGCTGGAAAAGCGCAGCAGGTCAGGCAGCATCCAAGGAGCAGGAGAATCGACGTTTCGGGCATGAGCCCTTCTTCAGGAATGAGGAAAGTGTGTCCATCAGGCTAAGAAAAAAGGTAGGGAGGAGGGAATTGGGGGAGGGGCGTTGGAAATGCGATAGGTGGACGGAGGTCAAGGTGAGGGTGATAGGCCGGAGTGAGGGTGGGGCGGAGAGGTTAGGAAGAAGATTGCAGCTTCGAGGGGAAAGTGCAATCTTCTTCCTGACCTCTGCGCCCCCACCCTCACTCCGGCCTATCACCCTCACCTTGATCTCCTTCCACCTATTGCGTTTCCAACGCCCCTCCCCCAAGTCCCTCCTCCCTGCCTTTTATCTTAGCCTGATGGACACACTTTCCTCATTCCTGAAGAAGGGCTCATGCCTGAAACGTCGATTCTCCTGCTCCTTGGATGCTGCCTGACCTGCTGCGCTTTTCCAGCAACACATTTTCAGCTCTGATCTCCAGCATCTGCAGACCTCACTTTTCCCTCCCATCTCTAGTAGCTTGGGCTTCAAACTCCATCTCTACCAGTTCCCAATACCAGCTGTGACATTTTCTTGCTGAACACATGGGTATTTGATGAGTGGTGGGGTAATGGATGGAAACGTACTGCAGGAATTTGTCATGGTTATTGTGACAGGTCCTCCCGGATTGGTCATCTCCCATCCCAAGAAGGACAAGGTTCGTGAATGAATATGGTAACTTCAAAGTACTTTCTAAATCATAAACCATTGTTTACTAATCCCTTGTCAATCAGTTACAACATTTTTTATTCCTTTTTTTTCAATCATGTAACTACCACACTTCAATTAAATTTATTTAAGCCCAGATCAAATCCAATTGCTAATTCTAAGGAAGACTCATACTAAACTTGAAACATTAACTCTATCTCTTTCACTCCATGGATGCTGCCAGACTTCCTGAGTTTCTCCAGCATTCCCTACAATTGTTTCACATCTCCTGCATCTGCAGTATTTTGCTTTTATTGAGGTGGGAGAAATGGTCTGTTTCTGTGCTGTAAATTCCAAGTACATTACTTTGTGTATTTGCGTTAAGGTTGTTCTTGGGATATTGCATCTTGCCCATATGTTCCATTTCAAATCTACAGGTTTATACTAAATATAGAGGAGCATTAAACCTGTTGTGAATCTGAGTGCGGAGAAAACATTAAGGTACAACCTCAACACTTGCAGATGTTGTGTTGGTAATGTAGATGTAGGACAGCTGCTGACAGCACATCAGAAATAAACATGGAAAAAAAATTATGCACACTGCAGAAAAACATAACCGGTTGCCAAAGAAAAATAATTTTTCCCAGTGCTGTTTTTCTGATTGAAACATTCTTGGCCTTAATCAGTCATAGTGCACACTCCTTCCATAACCGAAAAGCAAATAAATGAGATCTGAAATTTTACTTTCAGAGATGTACATTTACTCCAGAAATTAAACTGAGCTACTTTAATATAGAGGCATAGAGTCATACAGATGTCCAGCATGAAAACAGACCCTTCGGTCGAACTCATCCATGCCAACCAGATATCCCAACCTAATCTAGTCACATTTGCCAGCACTTGGTCCATATCCCTCTAAACCTTTCTTGTTCATCTATCCATCCAGCTGTCTTTTCAATGCTGTAATTGTACCAGCTTCCACCACTGGCAGCTGATTCCATACAAGCACCACCCTCTGTGTGAAAACGTTGCCCCTTAGGTTCCTTTTATATCTTTCGTCTCTCACCCGAAACCTTTGCCCTCTAGTTCTGGACTGCCCCACCCCAGGGAAAAAAACCTTTATTTATTCTATCCATGCCCTTCATGATTTTATCAACCACTATAAGGTCACCCCTCAGCCTCCAACGCTCCAAGGAAAGCGGCTCCAGCCGATTTAGCCTCTCCCTATAACTCAATTCCTCCGAATCTGACAACATCCTTGTAACTCACAAAAAAGTGTATAATAATTTCAACATGTTGAACACATTGAGTCATAGAAATGTACAGCATAGAAACAGATCCTTTGGTCCAACTCGTTCATTTCAACCAGATATCCCAACCTAATCTAGTCCCACCTGCCAGCACCTGGCCCATATCCCTCCAAACCCTTCCTAGTCATATGCCCATCCATATGCTTTTTAAATGTTGCATTTGTACTAGACTCCACCACATCCTCTGGCAGCTCATTCCAGCTCATACCACCCTCTGCATGAAAAAGTTGCCCTTGGGTCTCTTTTATATCTTTCCATTCTCGCCCTAAACGTATTCCCTCTAGTTCTGGACTCCCCCACACCAGGGAAAAGACTTTGTCTATTTATCCTATCCATGCCCGTCATGATTTTATAAACCTCTATAAGGTAACTCCTCAGCCTCCGATGCTCCAGGGAAAACAGCCCTAGCCTGTTCAGCCTCTCCCTATAGCTTAAATCCTCCAACCTTAGCAATATCCTTGTAAATCTTTTCTGAATTCTTCCAAGTTTCACAACATCTTTCCAATAGGAAGGAGACCAGAATTGTACGCAATATTCCAATAGTGGCCTAACCAATGTCCTGTACAGCTGCATCATGACCTCCCAACTCCTGTACTCAATACTCTGGATACTCTGACCTGGAAATATATGTCCAAAACATGCCCAAAATAAAGCTCCATTTTAAATTAAAACCAAAAGAACTGTGGATGCTGTCAACCAGAAACAAAAATAGAGATTGCTTGAAAAGGTCAGAGATCAGGCAGCATTTGTGAAGAGAAATTAGAGTTAATGTTTTGGGTCGAGAGACTTAGTTCTGATGAAGGTTCACTTGACCCAAAGTGTTAACTCTGATTTCTCTCCACAAATGCTGCCAGGCCTTCTGAGCTTTTCCACCAATCTCTATTTTTGTTTCACTGTTAAATTCATGGTCAGTCCATGCTTTACAATCCATACATTCAGACAACTTAGGAAAATTGAGGTGATTTTGCATCAAATTCAGGATATCATTGGGGAACCATCAGGAAAATAGACATATGAAAATAGGAATGCTGTCTGCTGTATGAGAAATCATTATCCCCAACCTGCATTAGGCAGTCTTCAATATCGCTCACAATAGGGTTATTGGCAACATCTTCTTTTAAAATAGGGATCTACAGCTTGGTCTAGTGTGGTAACGTAAAACTACTCACGAGTCTCATGAGAAGGAGATCTTGTCTTAAACAGTATGTAGCTTATTGTGTATTATAGCATATTGCAGTTAAGTACAAGTTACACTGATAAGATAAACCCTATAACATAGACTATGATGAGGAAGTGAATGGCAGGTCTCACTCTTTCGAGCTCTAAGTTGTTCAGTCGTCAATGATTGTCCATGGGTGCTGCCTAAGGAACTCCTCAGTTTAAATCCTTATCCAACACTGTTTGTACCATTGGAGCTGTCATGACCATGAGGGTCAAGCCATTAATGCCAGGACAGACGTGCGTATTGCTTCCATTGCCAACTATGAAACAGGTGGTGATGAACATCTAGTTGTTTCCTCTTGCTTGGCCAAATATATAATAAGAATTGGACAGGCACGTGGACATGTGAGCATTAGAAGACTGAAAAATTGACTGCTGTAATTCAATTTTCTCATGGAAGGAAGAACAAACATGTTGGATGAACCAGTCCTTAGCTGTCAGAGTGGTCTGGCTGCAGAAGACACAAGATTACAGGAACACCTCAGGTACAAGAGATAGGCAGATGGGTTACAGTCAGGGGTCGGAAAGGGAACCGGCAGTCAGTGCAGCAATCCCCTGTGGCCGTTCCCCTCAATGACAGGTGTATCCTTTTAGATACTGTTGGGGGGGATGACTTACTAGGGGTAAGACATGAAATACAGGTCTCTGGCACAGAGTCTGTCATTGTTGCTCAGAAGGGAAGCGGGGAGAAGAGCAGACCATTAGGCATTGAGGACTTCATAGTTAGGGGGACAGACAGGAGGCTCTGTGGGAACGAGAGAGACTCACAGTTGATGAGTTGCCCCCACACCCCCCCCCCACCCCGCCCTCAGGTGGCAAGGTTCATGATGTCTTGGATTGTGTTTTCAGGATCCTAAAGGGGGAAGAGGGAGCAGCCCAAGTCCTGGTCCACGCAGGCAGTAACAACATAGGTGGGAAAACAGATAGGGATTTAAGGTGGAAATTCAGGGAGCTAGGGCGGAAACTTGGAGCTAGAACAAACAGACTTGTTATCTCTGCTTTGCTGCCCATGCCACGTGCTAGCGAGGCAAGGAGAGACAGTAGTTGAACATGGAACTACAGGGATGGTGCAGGAGGGAGGGTTTCAGATACCTGGATAATTGGGGCTACATGCAGGATGGTCTACACCTGGACCAGAGGGATACTAATACCCTGCGGCGGAAGAACTTTCCTCCTGCAAGTTTTCAGAATGGTTTAAACTAATTTAGCAGTGGGATGGGGACTTAAATTTGGGTTCCAGTGTCCAAGGGGTTGAGAGTAGTGAGGTCAGAAATAAGGTTTCAAGTTCACAAGAGTGCACTGGCAAGCAGGAAGGTAGTGTGAAGTAAGTCTTCTTCAATGCCAGCAGCATCTGGAATAAGATGTGTGAACTTGAAGCATGGGTTGGTACCTGGGACTTCGATGTTATTCTTATTTCGGAGACATGAATAAAGTGGGACAGGAATGGGTGTTGCAGGTTCTGGGATTTAGATGTTTCAGTAAGAACAGAGAAGCTGATAAAAGATAGAGTGGTATGGCATTGCTGGTCAAGGACAGTATTACAAAGGCTGAAAGGACGTTTGAGGATTCGTCTACTGAAGTAGTATGGGCTGAGATTAGAAACAGAAAAAGAGAGGTCAGCCTATTGGGAGTTTTCTATAGGTCTCTGAATAGTTCCAGAGATGTAGAGGAAAGGTTGGCAAAGATGATTCTTGATAGGAGCGAGAGTAATAAGGTAATTGTTATGAGGGCCATCAACTTTCCAAGTATTGACTGGAAATACTACAGTTCGAGTGCTTTAGATGCATTAGTTTTTGTCCAATATGTGCAAGAGGGTTTCTTGGCACAGCATGTAGATAGGTCAACAAGGGATGAGGCCTCATTGGATTTGGTACTGGGTAATGAATCTGGCCAGATATTCGTTTTGGAGGTAGGTGAGCAGTTTGGTGATAGTGACCATAATTCAGTTATGTTTACATTAGTGATGGAAAGGGATAGGTATATACCGCAAGGCAAGAGTTATAGATGGGGGAAAGGCAAATTCAATGCGATTAATCAAGATTTAGGATGCATAGGATGGGGGGAGGAAACTGCAGGGGATAGGCACAATTGAAATGTGGAGCTTATTCAAGGAACAGTTACTGTGTGTTCTTGATAAGTATGTGCCTGTCAGGCAGGGAGGAAGCGGTCAAGCGAGGGAGCCGTGGTTTACAAAAGAAGTTGAACCTCTTGTCAAGAGGAAGAAGAAGACTTATGTTAGAATGAGGCGTCAAGGCTCAGTTAAGGTACTTGAGAGTTACAAGTTAGCCAGGAAAGACCTAAAGAGAGAGTTAAGAAAAGCCATGAGGGCACATGAGAAGTCATTGGCAGATAGGATCAAGGAAAACCCTAAAGCTTTCTATAGGTATACCAGGACTAAAAGAATGATTAGAGGAGGATTAAGGCCAATCAAGGACAGTGGGGGGAAGTTGCGGGTGGAGTCTAAGAAGATAGGGGAAGTGCTAAATGAATATTTTTCGTCAGTATTCACACAGTAAAAAGACAATGTTGTTGAGGAGAATACTGAGATACAGACTACTAGACTAGATGGGATTGAGGTTCACAAGGAGGAGGTTTTAGCAATTCTGGGAAGTGTGGAAATAGACAAATCCCCCAAGCTGGATGGGATTTATCCTAGTATTCTCTGAGAAGCTAGGGAGGAGGTTGCAGAGTCTTTGGCTTTTATCTTTGTGTTGTCATTGTCTACAGGAATACTGCCAGAAGACTGGTGGATAACAAATTTTGTCCCCATGTTCAAGAAGAGGATTAGAGACCACCCTGGTAATTATAGACCAGTGATCCTTACTTCAGTTGTGGATAAAGTGTTGAAAAAGGTTATAAGAGATAGGATTTATAATAATTTAGAAAGGAATAAGTTGATTAGGGATAGTAGCACGGTTTTGTGATGGGCAGGCTGTGCTTCACAAACCTTATTGAGTTCTTGAGAAGGTGACCAAACAGGTGGCTGAAGGTAAAGTGGTTGATGTGGTGTATATGGATTACAGTAAGGCATTTGGTAAGTTTCCCCATTGTAGGCTATAGTAGGCTATTGCACAAAATACAGAGGTATAGGATTGAGGGTGATTTAGCAGTTTGAATCAGAAATTGATGAGCTGAAAGGTAGTTGATGGAAAATATTCATCCTGCAGTTCATTTACTAGTGGTGTACCACAAGGATTGGTTTTGGGGCCACTGCTGTTTGTCATTTTTATAAATGATCTGGACGAGGGCGTAGAAGGATGGGTTAGTAATTTGCAGATGATACTAAGGTCGGTGGAGTTGTGCATAGTGCCAAAGGATGTTGCGGGTTACAGAGGGATGTTGATAAGCTGCAAATCTGGGCTGAGAGGTAGGAAGTGGAGTTTAATGTGGAGAAGTGTGAGATGATTGATTCTGGAAGGAGCAATAATAATAAAGAGTATTGGGCTGGCTAATGGTAAGATTCTTGATAGTTTAGATGAGCAGAGAGAGATCCTGGTGTCCAGGTACATTGGTCCCTGAAAGTTGCCACCCAGGTTGATGGGGTTGTTAAGAAGGCATATGGTGTGTTAGCTTTTATTGGTAGAGGGATTGAGTTTCGGAGCCAGAGGTCATGTTGCAGCTGTACAAAACTCTGGTGCAGCCGCACTTTGAGTATTGCATACAATTCTGGTCACCGCGTTGTAGGAAGGATTTGGAAGCGTTGGAAAGGATTCAGAGGAGATTTACTAGGATGTTGCTTGTTGTGGAGGAAAGGTCTTATGAGGAAAGGCTGAGGGAATTGAGGCTGTTTTCGTTAGAGAGAAGAATGTTGAGAGGTGACTTAATTGAGACTTATAAGATAATCAGAGGGTTAGATTGGGTGGACAGTGAGAACCTTTTTCCTTAGATGGTGATGGTGAGCACGAGGGGACATAGCTTTAAATTGAGGGGTGATAAATATAGGACAGATGTCAGAGGTAGTTTCTTTCCTGAGAGTGTAGTAGGGATGTGGAACACTCTGCCTGCATCAGCAGTAGACTAGCTAACTTCATGGCATTTAAATAGTCACTGGATAAATGTGTGGATGAAAATGGAATAGCATAAGATAGGTAGGCTTCAGATTGGTTTCACAGGTCGGCACAACTTCGAGGGCTGAAGGGTCTGTACTGCGCTGTAATGTTCTATGTTCTATGTTCCAAGATTAAATCAATTCAAAAGTCAGCAGCAAAGCACTCAACTATGGAACAGAAGTGAAAAGAAGCCCATGGTCTGCTAGTACAGACTCAATGGGCCAAAATGTCTCCTTCTATATTGTGATTCTGTGTAAAAGCAGAAACTGATGGAAATACTCAGCAGGCCAGGCAGCAACTGTGGAGATGTTAGATTTTGGGATTCAGATCCACATTTAACGAAGCTCAGCAGTCGACTAATTGTAAATAATTTTCAGATACTTTGTTTTAAAAACTTGTTGAGCAGCAGTTTCACATGATACAATCATTAATTAGGCAGATTTTCAGTGGGAAATTAAGATGGTTAACTGATACCAGGGACAAAAAGACTATTGGCACAGAATGAGTCGATCTCATTAAAGTTGTGAAGGTAGCATCCTGCTCTCTCGCCAAAGAGCCGGGGAATATTTTCTTGGGCCTCCTTCATCTTCTATTGAAGGAAGCATAACCAGAGCTGAACTATTCCTCTAGGTTTCTCTATGTATTGGTACATGCATTGCCATTGTTCCACAATTAATCAGCAATTAATGCGGATTGAAACTGAACAGCCAGGCTTTGTTAAACTTTAAAGCAGGTAGGTTAACTCTGAATGGTCACAGCATTGCTCTGAGAAGTGAACAGGGAATGTCTGTCACCTATTTTGCTGAGTTGAAATAAGCACAGTGTGTGTATGTGCTCTTTCTGTCTGTAAAAAACTGTCTGATATGGTCTTTGCAAAAGTGAAGGAACCGTATAAGTGGAAGACTTGTTAGAAATGGTTGGAGCAATTCACTCAACAATTTGGCAAGTTCACATTGTGCAAGATAATACGTAAAGGGCCATTGTTTTTTGTGTTTTCTGTCCAGTCCATATATATATCTTTGAGGACAAACCCCTATTGTATATATCAACTGATAGCTTTTATACAAGTCCAGGAAATGCATTCTAGATTAGATTCCTGACAGCGTGGAAACAGGTCCTTCGGCCCAACAAGTCCACACTACGAACAGTAACCCACCCAGACCCATTTCCCTCTGACTATGGACAATTTAGCACGACCATTTCACCTGACCTGCACATCTTTGGACTGTGGTAGGAAACCAGAGCACCCAGAGAAAACCCACACACACACGGGGAGAATGTGCAAACTCCACACAGACGGTCACCCAAGGTTGGAATCGAACCCGGGTACCTGGTGCTGTGAGGCAGCAGTGCTAACCACTGAGCCACTGTGCCACCTTGCTTGCTTTTGATAAGGCTGCCCAGTTACACTGAATGGTAGATCAGATGGATACAGATTTGGACCTGTCATCATAGATGGCATGCATTTTGTTGATATAGTCATGTTTGTTAAAGATGAAGATTCCAATGTTATTGTCAGGTTTACTGAGATCTAAGTTGAGCTTTACCTTGAGGCCTCAGAATGCTGCCAGATATTCACATTGAAAGTGAGAATCAAAACAAGTTGTTCAAGGTTCTCCAATATGTGTGCACTAGATCAGGTAGGCATACATCCAAAGATTCACCATCGTCAATGAACACTGGTTTAAGGCAGGAGAGTTGGAGTAAAGAAATTCAACAGAAGCAAATACCATTTGATGTAGGATGAAGACACATTAAAATTACAACCATGCTCCAGGGCCATCTCCTTGCTTCCAGACAGTACATGGGGTCACAAGGATTTCTTACTTGTTTCGTGCCATTGTTAATTGAAGTCACATGACACCAGGTTATAGTCCAACAGGTTTATTTGAAATCACTAGCTTTCAGAGAGCTGCTCCTTGTCAGGTGATGCTCCGAAAGCTTGTGATGTCAAACAAACCTGTTGGACAATAAACTGTGACTTCTGAGTTGGTCACCCCAGTCCGACACTGGCACCTCCACATTGTTGTTAATTGTGTTGTTAAACTGCTTCTGCTTTAATAAGTTTACTGTGTGGATGAGTTTTAAATGTGTACTGTTTATGGTGTAGTCATCTACTGATGAAATGTAGTGCATAAACAGATCAAATCTAAAAATGGAAACAAGATTTGCATATTTTAGACCAAACAGCACAGAGTGTGGCATTTATTAATAAATAATCTTGTGACCAATTGTTCAGTTCCATCTCATATAAAATCACCCATTCAAACATGGGGTTGTGTCTAGAATTATTAATATGTTTAGAAATGGAAACTGGCACAAACTCATGTTTATCACACTTTTGAAGAAATTCAATAGAAAGCTCACTTGTAACTGAAATACGTTGTTATACCTTGAACTTGTTTTTTGTTATGCTTGTCTTTCAGGCATACAAATAATCCTTTGATGGTACAGAACTTGAATATTGCTGAAAAAAACACATGTTGTAGTTTTCATTATACCAACCTGTGACTCCAGAACTGTAGTGGTGGTAACTGCCCAGTTAAGAGGCCTAGCCACTTAGTATAAAGTCAATTATGGATGGGCAACAAATGTTAGTCTTGCCAGTGATGCCATATTTCATGAAAAGACTAAATGTATTAAAATATCTTCACATATCTAAATGCTAATAAATAATGTATAAAAAAATAACCTTTTGAACATAAGATCATAAGACTATATGGAGAGGCTTAATAGGCTGAGGCTATTTTCCCTGGACCATTGAAGGCTGATGGGTGACCTTATAGAGGTTTATAAAATCATCAGGGACATGAATTGGGTGAGTAGTCAAGGTCTTTTCCCAGGGTAGTAGAGTCTGAAACTAGAGGACATAGTTTTTAAGGTGAGAGGAGAAAGACTTAAAATGGACCTAAGTGGTAACTTTTTCACGCAGAGGGTGGCGCGTGTATGGAATGAGCTGCCAGAGAGAGTGGTGGAGGTGGGTACAATTACAACATTTAAAAGGCATTTGCATGGGTATATGAATAAGAAGGGTTTAAAGGGATATGGGCCAAATACTGGCAAACGGGACTAGATTAATTTAGGATATCTGGTCAGCATGGATGAGTTAGACTGAAAGGTCTGTTTCCATGCTGAACGGCTCTATGACTCTAGGAACTAAGAGCCGAAGCAGTCAATTCAGCCCCTCAAGCCCGCTCCTCCACTTAATATGATTTTGGCTGATCCCATCTGAGCACTCCACATTCTTAGAAAGTTGTGTGGCTTTGGCAATCTCTGCCTCAGATGGTGGAGGATGTAGCTGTCATTGAATATTCTTGAGGCAGGGATAGGTAGATTTTTATTAGGTGGGGAGATCAAAGATCAACAGAAATAATTGGGAATGTGGAATTTGAGACATTGAATATAGAACGTAGAACATTACAGCGCAGTACAGACCCTTTGGCCCTTGATGTTGTGCCGACCTGGAACCAATCTGAAACCTATCTATCCTACACTATTCCATTTACATCCAGATGCTTATCCAATGACCATTTAAATACCCTTAAAGTCAATGAGTCTACTCCTGTTGCAGGCAGTGCATTCCACGCCCCTACTACTCTCTGAGTAAAGAAACTACCTCTGACATCTGTCCTATATCTATCACGCCCTAGTTAAAGTTATGTCTCCTCGTGTTAGCCACCACCATCTGAGGAAAAAAGCTCTCACTGTCCACCCTATCTAACCCTCTGATTATCTTATATGTCTCAATTAAGTCACCTCTAAACATTCTTCTGTCTAAGAAAAACAGCCTCAAGTCCCTCAGCCTTTCCTCTTAATACCGTCCCTGCAATCCAGGCAACATCCGAGTAAATGTCCTCTGAATCCTTTCCAATGCTTCCACATCCTTCCTATAGAGTGATGACCAGACGCAATACTCCAAGTGCGGCCTCACCAGAGTTTTGTACAGCTGCAGCATGACCTCATGGCTCTGAAACTCAATCCCTCCACCAATAAAAGCTAACACACTGTATGCCTTCTTAATAATCCTATCAACCTGGGTGGCAACTTTCAGGGATCCATGTACCTGGACACCGAGATCTCTGTTCATCTACACTACCAAGAATCTTACCATTAGCCCAGCACTCTTTAATCCTATTGCTCCTTCCAAAGTGAATAACCTCACATTTTTCCACATTAATCTCCATTTGCCACCTCTCAGCACCGCTCTGCAGCTTATCTATGTTCCTTATAACCTGAAACATCCTTCAGCACTACCAACAAGTCCACCAACCTTTGTGTCATCTACAACTTTACAAAATCATCCTTCTATGCCCGCATCTAGGACATTTATAAAACCGACGACCAACAGTGGCCTCAAAACAGATCCATGTGGTGCACTACCACTAACTGAACTCCAGGATGAACATTTCCCATCAACTACCACCCTCTGTCATCTTTCAGCTAGCCAATTTCTGATCCAAACCACTAAATCACCCTCAATCCCATGCCTCCATATTTTATGCAATAGCCTACCGTGGGGAACCTTATCAAATGCCTTACTGAAATCTGTATACACCACATCAACCGCTTTACCCTCATCCACCTGTTTGGTCACTTGCTCAAAGAACTCAATAAGGTTTGTGAGGCATGATCTGCCCTTCACCATGTTGACTATCCGTAATCAACTTATTCCTCCCTAGATGATTATAAATCCTATCTGTTATAGCCTTTCTTGAGGACAGGAAAAATTTCTGGCTGTAACAGCAGCTCCTTTTTTGAGGTATTTTAGGTGCTGATGATTTCCTTGAATTCCAGGAGCAGCAATTACTTTTTTATAAGCTGTTGCATTGTTTTGGAACTTTGGAGAAAAAAAGTCAAAACAACAGCAGTTTTAAAAGGGAGAAGAACAGACAAAGGAAGCACATGATGAGGACAGTGCAGGAGAGAGAGAGAAAGAAAGAAACTGACACTGCCTTTGCTGTTTGAATTCATGTATCTCTGGACATCGGAATGCGTCTCGGAAAATTAACGAGCAGTGAAATTCACAACTGATCTTGGATGAATTGTTGGGTGAAGTTTACAGCACAGAATCAGATAAATAAATTGTTGTTTTAAGTGTGGCCTACAGAAAGTCTGCAGTAATGCATAGAGTGGGTTCTTTCTTGATTATGTGTTTTTGGAGATATGTCTCTTGATTAAACTTAAAATATAAGCCATAACTATTAATTTAACCTGGGGCAGTATTTGTAGAGGAAGTTTCTGGGTCTGTAGATTGTGAAGGAGCAAACATGGCCATTAGTGGGTGGCATGGTGGCACAGTGGTTAGCACTGCTGCCTCACAGCGCCAGAGACCTGGGTTCAATTCCTGCCTCAGGCGACTGACTGTGTGGAATTTGCACATTCTCCCCGTGTCTGCGTGGGTTTCCTCCAGGTGCTCCGGTTTCCTCCCACAGTCCAAAGATGTGCAGGGCAGGTGAATTGGCCATGCTAAATTGTCCGTAGTGTTAGGTAAGGGGTAAATTTAGGGGTTTGGATGGGTTGCGCTTCGGCGAGTCGGTGTGGACCTGTTTCCACACTGTAAAGTAATCTAATCTAATTAGTAGAGTGATATGTGCTTCATATTAGATGTGGTAGTTTAAAGAGAGTTTAAGGGTTACTGCAGATTATATCTGCCATAAATGCTGTTGGTTGCTAATCTTATCAGATCGAATGGATCGGTTGGAGAGACAGTCGAAGCAATGAGGAATTTGCAACAGCAATAATATGTGATGGATGGCAGTTATAGGAAGTCTCAGATACAGTCACATAGATGGGTTAAGTCCAGGAAAGGTAAGAGAGGTAGGCAGCTAGTACAGAAGTCTTTTGTGGCTATGCCCATTTCAAACAGGTATGCTGTTTTAGAAATTGTAGGGGGTGATGGATTCTCAGGGAAATATAGCACGAACAGCCAAGGTTCTGGTATTGAGACTGGCTCTAATGCAATGAGGGGTATGTCGGGTTCCAAGAGATCAATTGTGTTAGGGGATTCTGTAGTCCAAGGTACAGACAGATGTTTCTGTGGCCAGCAGCGAAAAATCAAAATGGTGTGTTGCTTCCCTTGTGCCAGGATCAAGGATGTCTCAGAGAGGGTGCAGAATGTTCTAATGGGGGAGAGGGGCCAGCAGGAGGTCATTGTCCACATTGGAACCAATGACATAGGAAGGGAGAAGGTTGAGATTATGAAAGGAGATTACTGAGAATTAGGCAGGAATTCAAAAAGGAGGTTCCCGAGAGTAGTAATATCTGGATTACTCCTGGTGCTACGAGCTAGTGAGGGAAGACATAGGAGGATAGAGTAGATGAATGCATAGCTGAGGAGCTGATGTATGGGATAAGGATTCACATTTTTGTACCATTGGAATCCATTTTGGGGTAGAAGTGACCTGTACAAGAAGGACGGATTGCACCTAAATTGGAAGGGGACTAATATACTGGCAGGGAAATTTGCTAGAGCTGCTTGGGAGGATTTAAACTAGTAAGGTGACTGAGGTGTCAGTGGGGTAGCACTTTGGGGCCAGTGACCATAATTCTATTAGATTTAAAGTAGTGATGGAAAAGAACAGACCAGATCTAAAAGTTGAAGTTCTAAATTGGAGAAAGACCAATTTTAATGGTATTAGGCTAAAACATTCGAAAGCCGATTGGGGGCAGATGTTCGCAGGTAAAGGGATGGCTGGAAAATGGGAAGCCTTCAGAAATGAGGTAGCGAGAATCCAGAGAAAGTATATTCCTGTTAGGGTGAAAGGAAAGGCTGATAGGCATAGGGAATGCTGCATGACTAAAGAAATTGAGGGTTTAGTTAAGAAAAAGAAGGAAGCATATGTCAAGTATAGACAGGATAGATCGAGTGAATCCTTAGAAGAGTATAAAGACAGTAGGAGTATACTAAATCAGGAGGACAAAAAGGGGACATGTGATAGCTTTGGCAAATAGAATTAAGGAAAATCCAAAGAGTTTTTACAAATACATTAAGGACAAAAAGGTAACTAGGGAGAGAATAGGGCCCCTCAAAGATCTGTGTGGAGCCGCAGAAAATGGGGGAGATACTAAACGAGTATTTTGCATCAGTATTTATGGTGGAGAAGGATATGGAAGATATAGACAGTAAGGAAATGGTGACACCTTGCAAAATGTCCATATTACAGAGGAGGAAGTGCTGGATGTCTTGAAACGTATAAAGGTGGATAAATCCCCAGGACCTGATCAGGTGTACCCGAGAACTCTGGGAAGCTAGGAAAGTGATTGCTGGGCCTCTTGCTGAGATATTTGTATCACTGATTGTCACAGGTGAGGTGCCAGAAGACTGAAGGTTGGCTAAAGTGGTGCCACTGTTTAAGAAGGATGGTAAGGACAAGCCAGGGAACTATAGACAAGGGAGCCTGACATCGGTGGTGGTCAAGGTGTTGGAGGGAATCCTGAGGGACAGGATGTACATGTATTTGGAAAGGCAAGGACTGATTAGCGATAGTCAACATGGCTTTGTGCGTGGGAAATCATGTCTCATAAACTTGATTGAGTTTTTTGAAGAAGTAACAAAGAGGATTGATGAGGGAAGAGTGGTAGATGTGATCTATGTGGACTTCAGTAAGACGTTCGACAAGGTTCCCCATGAGACACTGATTATCAAGATTAGATCACCCAGAATACAAGGAGAACTAGCCATTTGGATACAGAACTGGATCAAAGGTAGAAGACGGGGATGGTGGTGGAGGGTTGTTTTTCAGACTGGAGGCCTGTGACCAGTGGAGTGCCACAAGGATTGGTGGTGGGTCCTCTGCTTTTTGTCATTTACATAAATGATTTGGATGCGAGCATAAGAGGTATAGTTAGCAACTTTGCAGATTACACCAAAATTGGAGGTGTAGTGGACAGCGAAGAAGGTTACCTCAGATTACAACAGGATATTGACCAGATGAGCCAATGGGCTGAGAAGCGGAAGAGGGAATTTAATTCAGATAAATGCGAGGTGCTGCATTTTGGGAAAGCAAATCTTAACAGGACTTATACACTTAATGGTAAGGTCCTTGGGAGTATTGCTGAGCAAAATGATCTTGGAGTGCAGGTTCATAGCTCCTTGAAAGTGGAGCCGCAGGGAGATAGGATAGTGAAGAAGGCATTTGGTATGCTTTCCTTTATTGGTCAGAGTATTGAGTACAGGAGTTGGGAGGCTATGTTGCAGCTGTGCAGGACATTGGTTAGGCCACTGTTGGAATATTGTCTGCAATTCTGGTCTCCTTCCTATCAGAAGGATGTATTGAAACTTGAAAGGGTTCAGAAAAAATGTACAAGAATGTTGCCAAGTTTGGAGGATTTGAGCTATAGGGAGAGGCTAAACAGGCTGGGGCTGTTTTCCTTGGAGCGTCAGAGGCTGAGGGGTGACCTTATAGAGGTTTACACAATTGTGAGGGGCATGGATAGGATAAATAGGCAAAGTCTTTTCCCTGGGGTGGGGGGAGTCCAGAACTAGAGGGCATAAGTTTAGGGTGAGAGGGGAAAGATATAAAAGAGACCTATGGGCAACTTTTTCACACAGAGGGTGGTACGTCTATGGAATGAGCTGCCAGAGGAAGTGGTGGAGGCTGGTACAATTGCAACATTTAAAAGGCATTTGGATGGGTATATGAATAGGAAGGGTTTGGAGGGATATGGCCTGGGTGCTGGCTAGTGGGATTTGATTGGGTTGGGATATCTGGTCGGTATGGACAGGTTGGACCGAAGGGTCAGTTTCCATGTTGTACACCTCTATGACTCTATGACTTTACCTGCAACTGAAGTAAGGCTCAATATACAGTGCAAATTCGATTATCTGAATGTGATGGGTGGGCACTATTTCGTTCAGATAATCGATTATTCAGAAAATCGATTAAATGCCTTTCCTCTGGGACTCGGAGTTTTAAAGTCTGCTCCCTATTCAGGAGACTGCAGCAGCGCACAGCGCGCGAGACCCTGCCCCCAACACCACCCCCCTCTTATTTCCCCCCACCCCCCAGCACAAAGCATGCGAGCCCTTGCCCCAACCCCGC